>NC_031770.1:45691103-45934383 GCF_001522545.3 Parus major | reverse complement strand
TTTTTTTTTTTAATGAAAACTCCATTTTCTTCCATGACTTTCAGGAGATGTTAATGTATACAGTTATCATGATACTACAGCACATATTTCTTTCTTACAGTGATTTATTTTTTTTCCTTATCACTGCAAAGAAGAGGAAAGGACAGGTGTTACTTTTTCGCTGGTACATACTATCTCTTCATCTTCAAGGGACATCTGAAACAGATCTCAGCATCAAAAGAGCTCTAGAATGAAAGGTGCCTTCTGTAATTAGTTCCACAGTAAAATTATCAGTGTTTTCTCCTGATTCAAATTCACACCAGGTTCGGAGCTCTGGCATTCCTGATAACTTTTATATAGATCCCAAGGACAAAAAATTCATACTTATACTGGCAAATAAGAATGTCTCAATAAGTCTCATTTGTGACTAGGCTTTCCTGCCTCTACTTAGCTATATATGTCAAGACATCAAAAAAATTAAATTCTCAATATTTATGTACTTCTTCTATATTTATGTATTTACATTTAGCTTTATAGATATTAGAGTTTACTTTTACAACTTGTGATGTTTACACAATCTCATAACCACTGCTTCTTACTGTTACAAAACTACTAACTTAATGTTTCTACTGCTGTGCAACTACAGATGAAAGAAGCAATGGTCAGAATTTATCTGAGACTAAAACAAGGTTTGGCATCAGAAAACATAACCTACTTCCTGGTCAGAAAGCCTAGCTCTTTCCATCAGTGTGAATAAAAAATTCTGGACAGCAGCAATATGGAAATAAAAGGAGGAGCAGACATTTTTTCACTCAAGGTAAAACAGCCCATCTCGTCCCTAATTTTTCTTTACATGAACTGCACTGTAGGAATGCAGGAAGCTGCTATTTCTTAGAGAAAATAATAGCACAATACAGCTCCTGAACCCACTTTTCTGCCTTTTCTAAAGCACTTAATGAAATGCAACTGGCCTTCTATTATCATATGAAGAGGCAGGAATGAAGTGACACAATGTAATGTCCTAACATCTGTCCATCACCTTCCTTTCACAGCTTCTTTCTGCTTCTGCCCTGTTCCCTTTGTACCAACTCACCCCATTCCCAAAAAAGATCAACTGCCTGCATAAAGTTTCTGGAAACTTGCAGTCCAGCTAACTGCTACAGAATGGTGTTTTTAAAAGTACCTAAAAATAACCAGAGCTGCAGTCACCCGCACCTACACATATATGGTTCATCACCGCTACTCCTTATGTAAGCTGAAATTTTGGCAGAAGTAGTTCAATACACTTGGCCATATCCTAAGCTTGGTTAAAACACTAAACAAACAAAATACCTTGGGTAACTAGTATTTCTGTAGTTTTTTTTATCGCCATGATTCACATTAAAACTTAATCCTTCATATACAATCAGCCTAAAATATCTCTAGAGCTGCTTTTCAAATCCAAGTTTGTTTTTCCTTAGACAGGTAAAAAAAAGACCTGTTTCAAGAACAAGATGATTTTTTTTCTTCAAATAAGTCCTACACACAGTTGTTTTTGTTATTTTTTTAAATAGACCAACCATGCCCCAAGCTATTAAAAAATACAAGCATATTAAAAAAAAATAATCAAAATTAGATCCAAGAAATACAATCAAACAAACTCCACATAATTATTCCCACTGGAATAATCCACTGCTCATTTCACAGAAATGAAGTCACTGAAGCACACAACATCCTTTAATGGTCAGTTCCAGAGAGATGTCTCGTGTGACAGATATTCATCTCAGAACCAAGCAGAGATGCATAGGCCTCAGCTATAAATTTTCCCTTTTTCTTTCTCCCTTTTCACCCCAAAAAAGACCATCAGACAACCAGGACCACATGTTGGTACTCCAGACATGTCAGGCTGCCAGTCATACCTCAGAATGGGGTTGCCTAAGAGAGCCACTCAATCCCATGACCAAAACCTGCTACTCCCAGTGAAGTCCTAGATAAAGATCAAAGTATTAATCATGAGATCCCATCAAAACAAGCCTGTGGCAGTACTGAATTCCAGTGAAATTAGTCATGTTGCTCCAAATCCCATATTGCAGTGCTGGCACAGTAACACTAAAGTAATTTATCAGCACTCAGCACTCTTTCAATAATATATTGCAGCCCACTTTCAAACACATTTTAGTGCAGTTGAAGTGCAATATTGGAGCCATCCCCTCACCCCAAGTTTTGTGTGTACAAGGCAAAAATAGGAGGATCTTCTCCTTCAGATACTTGCTAGCAACACTCAGTGTAGTGTGTGATCACATACCACATGTAGGGCTGCTGTTGGGCAGCTCCCTTAGAGGAGGCTACACCCATCTGATAAAAGAATCATTTGTATTACTGCTAACAAACATCAGCAGTGAAACAGCAAATCATAAGTAATCTTAAATAACAGCTGCATGATAAACAGTCTACTCAGGATGCCAACAGATACAAATCCATATTGTGTGCAGCATCACATGAATCAAAAAAGAAAAAAAAAAAAAGCCTTGAAAAAGCATTTAGAAAGATCTACTTTATGTCTCAGAAACAAACTTGGATCCAACTTTTGCAAGTTTTCACATACTTATCTATACTAAACCTTTGTATATGCCTGTAGACACTGCACTGCAATTGCAAGTGGGAGGATGGCATTAGCACAGTACAAAAGTGAAATAAAGTGTCAGAAATCAGAAAGCAGACATGAGTACACAAGCACAGCACCGGCTTCAGGTTTTGTTTTATGGTAACCAGGACTTTTTGTTTGTCTCCTCTTGTACAGATAGAGCAGAAAAAAACAAATCTCTGAAGAAAAATTTAAAGATAAATTATCTGTTTGAAAGATCTTCATGCAGCAAGAGTGTTACAACCAACCAGCAGAGATTAGGAAGGGCATGGGTTTGTCTGGGACAAGTTTAATTACCATCTGGGGCAGCTGATGGGACCCATTCAATTTATGTAAAAGACACCCTTATTAGCTCCTCTGAAATCACTGCACCTCAAATTAATGCAAGAATTAAATCCTTTAAAAATCTGTCTATTGGCTCTTTCATTTCAGTTATGTTAATGTTTGGAAACATAAATTTCATTTTCCTGCCAAGATACTCACTTCAAGTTAGAGCAAATCATTCACTGCCACACACCAAAGTGAGAGAACCAACTATTGTTGAGCCCTTGTTCTCCTGGGACCATAAAAATCATGGCTCCAGTGTGCATTGGGTAATCAAGAACTTGTAATTACTGTCACTACAAATTAAAATACATCTGCCTACATAAAAAATGAAATAGATCCAATGCCTGAATTACAAAATGTCCATAAACTTGTCCATACCACTTTCGTAAGAAGAGTATCAAACTCAAAATTCTGTACTTTTCTTCTTATATAAAGCAGAATTAAAATATGCAAATTCTCTGCTATTCAAGTCCTTGGCTTCCATCTACATTTTACATTAAGCAGACTTAAAGTGTTAGTATGGCTCACTGTGAAAACCAAATGGGACACAGCCAAACCACAACATGGTGCAAAAGTAGGCCAATCATCTGCATGAACCTGCTGTCATTGAAATCGATGATAGAGTGTTGTGGAATATTTTACTTGATCCCAGTTAGAAATGCAGAGCAGCACTGCAGTCACTGAACAACAAAATGGGATTTAATGCTGTAGGCAAGAAGTTGTTTGGGATTGTTTTTTCTTTGTTTTTGGTGGGTTTTTTTTAACTATAAATATCCGACAATAAAGAATGTTATTTCTAAAAGCCTGATGCTAATCCCCAAATCAAAGTATCTCATGTATGCAAGTAAAACACATTTTTCACAAGTAGTATCAAGTTACAGGGAAATTATTTCTGTAATAATTGCTGTACAGAATGGTTTATTGAAAGAGGATTTTATGCTCTTACAGCAATGGCAGTTTATGGAAATAGTAATGTGAAGCTTAATTTCCCTTTTTTTATGTACACTAGTTGTTATTTTTATATTCTTGATAAATTTTAGCTTGTAGATACATTTTTAAAACTATGAATGGCCAAACAGAGATGAGTCATTTCCAGTTCCCTCACTTTAAGCTTTTCTGCATGAACTGAAAGATATAATTGTCCTCTGCCCGTAAAGACAGCTGGTATGTACATGCAAATGAGGGTCACTGTAATTTCCATAAGAGACAGAACTACTGTTGCATTGGACACTGGTCCCTTCACAATAACAGTCTAAAGCATTGGTGGGAAAAAAAACAAACCAAAACAAAAATTATTCGTAAGTAAATCAAGACCTTGTGAGGAAATGTGAAAAAGTCTACTTCTCAGAAATCAGTTATCTAAAAAGGAAATACCATGTTCTTGAAGTTTGCCACATAAAATTTATTTCCATCATAGCACCACCATAAAATCTAATTACTGATGTGGCAATTAAAAATTTTCCGGGTTGTTTATAAACTGTCAAATCTTGATAGCTAAAAAAAATAAAAGTGTGCAGTTTATATGCTATCAATCTTAAAGCAGTGTACACCTCAAAGTGGAAAAGTTTAGGTAGCATGTCTGAAATTAATAAACAGACGAAAGATTTAAAACGAAACAAAAAAAGATTCAGCTCACTTCACAGAAGGCTAGTCTCAGAGGGGACTGGCTTTTTCTTTGTTAAAAAATTAGAATTCTAATTTTCTAGGCTGAAATTGGGAACTTTTGTTCAAGGCTACAGAAGAATGAAAGCATTGTGATTTGAATCTAGAAAATAATTTTAGTTATTTACTTCATAAATCATACTCTTTTATTTACTTTTCATAATACCACAAAAAAAAATCTCATTCCATTTTTGAAAGAGCATGTGCACATATATGGTTGCTGTCCTCATGCATCTAGAACTGACTTCATTAAAAACAAAACTGATTTTATCTAATAGCAGGTGCTCTTAGGGTATGTTCTCTTATTTTATGTTCTACAGGTTCCTTAAGTGAAAATACATGGAATATGTTGCTGAGTTTTCTCTCCATACATACCTCCTATGTGGCAGAAGTGTTCCTATTTATGAATATATGACCTTTAGAAAGAAAATTCAGATGGGGGGAAGGGAAAGGGGAAAAAAACTCTGAAGGCAAATATAACCATCTACTCACACTACTTCATTTGTGAACTTTCTATTCCCATGTCTTCGTGACAGGATGCAAGCTGCCTAACAGTCAAGGTAAAGAATACTTAACTGAATGAGTCACCTTATGTAGCCTGAGCAGCAGCCTGTCACAGCTACCAAATCGTACAACCCCCAGTTTCCCTTCTCCTCCCCTGTTTTTGCTGCCTTTCAATGCATTAACATTTCTTTCTTCTCCCCCTGCCCCCTTCTGAAGAGGAAATTGGTTCCTTTCTGAAGTGCTGTCCATCTGTGCTTGCATGGCTTTCTCCTTTTTGTACTAAGCAAATCCTCATCATTGCCTCTGTCTAACACCAGGTGCAGCTCTCATATGTTTATAGTACACTGGAAAAGCACCTAGCATAAGAAAACCCCAAACAGGATCCTGGTTACAGAAAGCTTTACATTTGAAAGATCTATTTATGCAGAGAGTTGGTCTGCCTACAACAGTGCAGCTTTTAGCATTTTTCAACAAGAATAATTTAAGGCATTCAGCCTTTTCCTACAGGATGTAGACAAAGGAGACAAGTAGAAAGAAAAACTTCAAAGAGTTATGCACTTCCTTTACTGGCAGTACTGCCAGACTGATGAAATGTGGCTATGTTTGTAAGATCAGGCCTTGGATTTTAAAGCTGTTGGCACACATAAAGAAGATAATGCATGCAAAGTATTGCATGCAAGGAATTAAAGTATTTAAAAATATTTTCAAAGCTGTTGTGGGGGGGAAACAAAAGCCCAAAACAACTGTTAATACATATCACTCACCTGAAAAGACATTGGGAAATGTCTCTGTAGAAGCCTGGACGCCTGAGGATTTCCTTGAATGAGTCAAAGGCACTCTTTCCGTTTGAAATTTCTCTCTAAACCCCTTGTGCTCCAAATAGTCTGCAGAGCTCACTTTCTCCGTTACCTCGCTTTTGTGATTAGACACCTCTTCTGTCCAGTCTGCAGAGCGACTGAACAAACCTGCCAAACTAGCAGACCTCTTCTTCCTGACCGAGACTTTTTCCTTCTTGTGGAAGGACTCCTGCCTCCTGGTGAAGAGCGGGCTCTGGGATGGGGAGGGAGAAGGTGAATGGTTGGGAGAACTCAGTTGCCTAGTTGTGGTTTTGATGTAACAGGGATTAATTAGATAGGGCTTAAAACATCGGGAGCCAAGCATCGGGCTGTCTGCTGTTCCTTCAGAGGACAAACTGCCATTTTTCATTTCTGTGGACAAACCATTGCGCAGCTCCTCTTGACTGCCTGGCAGAGTGCGACTCCCTTCCTGAGTCTCAGCGGCACGATCACGGCCTGCATCTGAAATACCACCCTCTGTTACTGAGCCCTGAAAATCAACAGCCTGCACTTCAGCAGTTTTAGCCTCAGCATCTGCCACTGAAGTTGGAAAGGGTTGTGTGGAGCTGTGTGTCTCAGACCCATTTTCTACTGCAGTTCTATTCAAACCATCTTGTAGTTCACTGGCTACAGCATCCACTCCAGCAACGAGCTGTTCCTCAATCAGTGGCTGATGTTCTTGTGTTTCAATCGAGCCGTTTCCAGGAGAGCCTGTGCCATTTACCGCTTCTGTCGGTTCACGTTCAGTCGCACAGGAGACAGGAATGTTTTCCACGGTTTCCGATACCGCTGGAAAAGCCCCCTCGGTGTCTGGGCTCTTCTCTCTCTCAGTGCTAGCTACCGAAAAAAAACGTTCAAAATCTAAGGGGGTTGCCTGAGAATTAGCCGTGTGTCGGCCCATTGTTTTGGTGGCGAGGTCCTCAGTTCCAATGTTAATTGCCCCCTGCTGCTGCTGCTGCTGCTGCAGTCTAATAGCTTGCTGGATATCAGAAAGCAAATCCTCTTGTTCTGCGGCTGAATGGAAACTGTATATATCCGTATCAGAGCCAGAGCTGGTCCTTTGTCCATCCTGTGTCTCTGCAGCAGCTGGAACAGTTTCATTTCTGATTTCAAAATGTTCAGCATCTGTGTCTGAGAGACCCCCTTCGTCTGCAGAGATGCTTATATCAGGAGTTTTGGTTACAATTGAATGAGTGCTGTCCAGCTCCCCAGGCTGCAAGGCCTGGCTTTCCAAAACATCCTCCCGTGAACTGCTATTCCCATCTTTAGCCTTGGACAGATTTTTTCTGATCCTCAGATTTGAAAACACAGAGGGCCTGGAGTCCGACTTACCCTTCTTCTTACCCGATTCGCCTCCTTTTGCATGCTTCCCCAGTCCCCTTCTGCCTCCCGATACCTTCTTTGTGCCGTCTGTATCCTTGGGCCCAGAGGCATCTTCTCCTTCTTGCACATCACCTGTATTTTTCTTCAGCTTCCCATCTTGATTCCCCATGATTTTTCGCAGTGCACCACCTCCGGCAATCAGGCCATCCTCCCGGCTTTCATTCCTTTGGCCTGCCGGCGAGATCCCCTCTAGCGATCCAGGTTTGTTTTCAAGCGGTGGTGATGCAAGTGAAGCAAACGCTTGCTGTGCCTCTCTCCCATCTGCTAGAGCTGCCTTTTTGCATAATGTGCTGCTCGCCCTGGGCTCCGCTGGGACATGCTCAGTGCAGCACTGAGAGCTGCAGACAGCTCCTTCCAATGGCTGCTGCTCCTGGAGCTGCCTGCTCGCCCGGCTTCTGCTGCACTCTTGTTGCTTCAGGAAGGATTCTGTGAAAAGCCTTTCCTTTATAAAAGTCACCTCTTTTTCCACGGTTTTTATTGCCTGCATTGCAAGCTCAGCTCGTCACCAAAGCATTTATAATTTCAGTACTTCCAGCTCCTGAGGGGAAAGAGGAGACAAAAAAAGTTAAAGCGAGGTACTTTAATTATTCTGCAACTGCTTAAACAAATCAACTAACAAACTTGGAAAGAAAAATATTATGATTATTTAATAGTTTATAAGGTGCTTAAGCATATGCTGCTTTGACAGATTACACAATACCTCTGGTGATTTATATGTTTGCTTTTTAAAGGCCACCAAAACAATACACAATTTTAAAAGAAGAGTCATTCTCATTTTAAAGCAGATAAAATGAAGATAATAAACAGAAAGTTCTTTCCACAGTTTTAAAGAGTTGCACTTAAAATTCAATGCATTGTGGTAATTACGCTATAAAAAGGCTCCCACAATTTGTATTCTGAGAAGGTAGATATACTGTTATTCCCAGGAGAATCAACTCATCAATATTAAAACACATCACCATTGTTTTCCCTGATAAGAACATCTGGCATGAAACAAGATAAAACAAACAAGAAAAATAGCAGTATTCAAATGCTATTGAGGAAAAAGATACAGTAAAGTATTCCTCTATTTCACCCTACATATTTAATAATTGATTTAGATGCTGACACTTCTTAACTACTTTGGAAGTTTGTGCAAAAGTTTTAATCAGTTGCTGCTTCTCCTTCATTTTTGCTTTAGATGTATAAACTACAATAGTTCATAAATACATTGCCTGAACTTCTAGACAGATATTTCCTTCCACTATTAAAATTTAGAATTAAAATAACTGGAAGAAACCAAAGGACTTGAGAAAGCCGAACTGCCAAGTTGGATCAGCTGTTCAGCTGACCAATACCTTGGTTCAACACCAAACAAGAAGTAATCAGATAGATTTTCTGTTTATAATTTACCATATCTAAACTGCCCAGTCTATTCAGTTCAGTTTCTGTGAAAGACTTTATGTTTTCCTCATGGATATGAACTTCCTCAAGCCTTGCAATTTTCCTTTCATCAGGGATTGCTGAAATGAATACATCATTCCAGAGAAACACATTCCACTTGTACTGGTTTATCTAACTCTTACTTTTGATGCAATTCCTACAAGAGTTTTCACTTCTTTCCTCTGCCTTAATAAGCATTAAAGGAGGAGTATCATTCACATTTTAAAAACTACACAGGCATCCTCCCCACTACCCTCTCGGTCCCTCCAAGACACACACATTTCTTTCCCCAAAGATTTCTAAATACCATCACAAATCTAGGCTCTGGTTATATAAACAGCAAATAATTACTGTTTATTTGGTTTGGAAACAATAACAGTGTAACACATGCAAATTAATTATTTTGAACTATCAAAATTTCTTCCTTCTGCTTCTTGGTCACTTACTGCTCTGATGTAAGCCCTGTCCTGAGGGGCCTGTGGTTCAAGCATATGAAACCTCTTGTCTACAAAAACTTGAGTGTTTTATGTGGATCAGATGACTTTGTATACTCAGTGGGATCATTTTGTTGCAAATGTTTTTGTTTTAAAAAATACTTTTGCCTTGTCTAACCAAGTCAAACATAGTTTTTTTCCACTTTTAACACTTAAAAATGTAAATATACTAACAAGACCTAGTATAGCAAAACTTGCAAGAGCATGTTATGTGATTTTGCTTTTTTACTCTATTCCTGCTTTTGCTTTCTGTTATCCTTCTTACTTTCTACGTTGTTGCAGTATTTTACCCCTTACATCATTATTATGTGTTTGCAAAAGGCTTTTGAAAGCACATATAATTTCAGTCCAACTGAAGATCCACAGTAAGAGTTAAGGCACAGTTTGAGAGAACCACTGTAGTAGAATAATACCTTGATGTGTATGTTACCTGACTAGAACTGACAAGGATCTAAGCCTTGATTACAACTGGAGGACAACTGGAGATTCCAACCTCACTTAAAAACCCTTTTCCCACTAAAATCTACCAGAAATTAACATACTGCAGGAGTAATATAAAGACAGAATGGACTGAAAGTGTAAGTGAACTGTAGAATTAGTGTAATGTTCTGAAACACTCCCTTTCCTTCCTTCTCTGTAAACATGGGATCTGGCAGATCCGATACACTTCCATTACAACTGATGATAACGAACCAGCAGTGATTACTCTGCAAATTGTGTTCCAAAACCAACTCATTGACACAGCTAGGGTTATAGGAGAGTCAATTTAAAGATCAATCATCATTTTTTAATTAGATACTAGAAGCTTATAATAGTTTTAATCATGTAGGAACATTATTTCCTATAAGTTTTCATGCAGCATATCCTGATGAGTCAGTTCTTAAAAAAACCCCACATAATGTATAGCCATAGATATTTTCAAAATTCAAAATATTAATTAAAGTATAAAAAATATATATATTTAAAATATTAATTAAATATAAATGATTAATTAAAAGTATTCTAAATTAATTAAACATATTACAATAAAAAACAAATTTTTTAGGGTCTGTTTATTCTCAGCCAGTCTTTTAGGCTCTAGAGAAAAACCTGTTATCAAAAGTCAGCAAGAAACCAGAACATTTTGGCATCAGTATAGGCTACATTTTAAAAGGTAACATGGTATTTAATATTCTACATAAAAAAGGAGAGATTTTCAACAGACGCTAAATAGAAAAAAGGAGGGGATTGAGGTGTTCAAGAAGGATATTTCATTTTAAAGAGTGATAATAACTCATTCTGAGTTACTATAATTTATTCCTTGCTTGCTATAAATTGACAACAAACTACTGAGGCTAGTCAGGGAGCCTGCCTGCCTGGCTCATTCAGTATTTGCCAGTGCTCAACCAAAATCACTGAGGGGTGAGACTACAAGCATAGACCTGAGATCCTCCTCATCTCTCTCCTCCTAAGCTCAGGAGATGCAAATAGCAACACACAGAGGAGAGTCAAAACTTACAACTCAAGACACGCTGTCCTTGCGCTCCCAGAGACCTCCACATTAACACATTCCTGTTAAAAACACAAAACCCTGCTATGGGACTGGAGTTATTTTCAAGATAGTTACCATTTCCTGCAGCCTCTCTGGAAAGGTGAGCAGCTCCCCCAGCACTGCCCGCCCACCCCCTTGATCAGCTGGGAGGGGAAGGGCAGCAGGATTGCCCACACCTGGGCTCAGGACTCAGCCTGCTGGAGCCCAGCCAAGGCGGTGCTGCCCTCCTATCAGGTCAGGAGTTCTCCCTCTGATTCCTTACACAAAGGCTGGGTGACCAGTTGGCATCCTGCTGGTTTGGACCTGTGGGAAACATGGGCTTCCTGCAGGAAATGAGGGGTGCCTAGGGGAGCCTGCTCAGTAGAGACACAGCTTTCTTGGGGTGGATGAGTTTCCACCATGCTTTACTGACTGTGATATTTCATTCTGCTCTCAACAGTAGTTGTTGAACAAGTCCCAGTAGAGTGAAGACAACAAACACCCTGTTAGTGCCTCAGGCCGTGCCTGCTGGGGTCCAAGCCTTTGGGCAGGGTTAGGCTTCACCCACAGAACCCACAGGAAAGGGTTTAATCCACAGGAGTGCTGGCAAGACAAAGGACCCAAAGCAGCATCCCAGCAGTGATGCTGCACCATCACCACTGTGCAGCAAAGATGTGGAGGGCAAAGAATGAACTGTACCCTGCACAGTGACTGAGGGACAGGCTCTGTAGTCACAGCCAGCTCTTCCAGGAGCCCAAGGTGGCTGGTCAGGCTCCATCCATGCATACACATGGGCTCTGTGCCCTGCCACTTCCCTGCTGGGACACTCAGGGGGAGATAAGGCTGCTGCAGCCCAGGGCAGTGCTCTCCAGGCCGTAAGAAACATGGCAGGCCAGGGTAGAGGCCGACTATAGGGGGCTGAATCTCAATCTCCAAGGACTCAGGCTCCACACAGAGGTGGGCTGGAGCTGGGGCAGCAGTGTGAAAGCCTCAGCGTTGTACTGCAGGCCCTGGGAGCTGGGCTCTGCTCCTCCAGTACTGTGTTTTCCAGTCACCTCTCACACTGCTACCAGAGAAGACATGGCTGCAAGGGATCCTCACATCTGCCATAAACACCCTGCAGAGATTAATTTTAATGAGTGGCTCAATGTGCATGGGTTTGGTTTGGAGATAAAGGCACACAGAGTAACAGGAGGGTTTTAAAGTACTCTGGTGTCACATTACTGACTGGGATATGGCAATGCAGAGAGTGTGAAGAAAAACATGTTTAAGCAGACCAAAACATTCCACCCATCGATGTTACAAAAGCTTGAATTTTCATACTCATTCTCATTCAGCTCAGTGCTGGAACCTGGTCCCAGTTCCTGCTGCCCTGTGTCAGCAAGAAGCCTTCCCTGGCTGCTGTTCTGAGTGTTCTGAGCCTGATGTAAAATTTATCTTCCCAGAAGGCATCAGCTACCATTAAATATTCCCTTATTTACCTTTATTTATTTATATATATATATATATATATATATATGTATAAATAAGTAAATACCCTTAATTACTTATTTGGTAATTACCAAATTAGCAATGCTCCGAGCAGTTGAAAATTTTTTCCTGGCCCCACACTCCCATCTCCTTCAGCTGTCTGGAAAGTTGCCTTTCAGGACTTCACAAGCTCCAGGTGTGACTGGCAAGGGACAAGTCAGGAGATCGGAACATATAAAGTGAATTAAGAGGCTGTGGTGACCAGGATTAAAAGTAGCCCTGCCCTTGCTTCATTTAGTTTCTAGTGGATATGAGATTCTGCTCTTTCTTTTATTACTTGTTTAAGAAGTATGAAACCATGCCTACCTAATGCATTGTATTTGTATTATGTAGAGGTGATCCAGCTACTGGGAAACCTCATTTTCCTACTAAAAGGCTTCTTTTAGGAAGGTTCAAGGAGCTTGAACCTAGCAAGCAATGATCCTAGGTGAGATTTGACTTGTTTTGGAACCTTTAGTTAGTGCGTGAAAAAATACTGACTAGGATTTTCAAATTCCTGCTGCATAGTGCTGAACTTTCTCATAATTTCCACCTAGTGAGAACTATCATTTAAAATTAATGTATCTGAAGAACCAGTGTCTTCAGCAATGCAAAGCTTGCCAGCTGTGTGCTGCAGAAGGGCACTGGCTAGGAGCCAAAATCTCTATGAAGCATTTAACCTCCTGAATTTTTCACCTCAACGCAGTAATACATTTACGCATTGTGAAATAGAGCAAAAATATGATCAGTTTGACATAGCAAAACTCATACACATTCCAATAAGTTGCTTTATTGTTTTCCCTTTGCATTTCCATATTCTTACTGCTTATTTATTGTAAAATATACTATTCATGATAAAAGTATGAGAGGAGTTGGCTGAACAGCTGCACTCAAACCCTTGGCAGCATTCTGGAGATTTATGCATTGCATTTCAGGGTCAGGTCACAGAAACAGCCTCCAGAAGTCCAGGCCTCTACAAATACTACAGCCACAGACTCCTGTATTTGGAGCACAGTGTACTGCATTGGTACTGTATCCAAACCCAAACAATGAGGAAACCTGAAAATCTGGTTTATTTCCTATTACGGACTGAAAAGTGAGGTATCTTGTGGTATAGCTTCCCCTATTCCTTGTGCAAAGTTTATTTCAGACAAATTTAATTTCTAGCTAGTACTTGCTTGCTAGTATATGCTGAATGAATTCAATGCAACACAGTTTAGGCTACACCAAGAAAAAAATAATTAGCAAAAGATCAGATGACCAGATTGTTAAAGTAAAGAAAGAGCAGTTTCTACCATTCAAGCTGCTGTAACAGCAAAGCAAAAAATTTTTTGTACAAGCAAAAAATGTGATTAGTAGTCTAAGTTATAATTTTTATTTTCTGAGGAATGAAATCAAAGCAATAAGGTTATTTCTTCAGATGCTTTTGAATACAGTAGGGGAAACGCTGACCAAACTTCTAAGATGGAAATCATTAAACCCCTGTAAAATTCACGCATGTGCAGAAATCACTATTTGCGTAGAGGGGGGAAAGATATGCAGAACTGACTGTGTCAGTCCATCAAACAAGATTAACGTAGTTCAGAACTACCCACCACAAGCAAGCATTTCATAGGAAAAAATGAGAGTGGACAAGATTTATTGTACTAGAGGATAGAGAAAAGAACAAAGAACACAAAACTGTAGGAAACTGGGCCTCCTCATTTTCATTCCTTAGAAAAGAACATATTCTGTTAAATCAAGCGGAAAATTACATATTGTCTTGTTGGTTTTCTTGGACAACTCCCAGAGCACTTAATGACAGGTTTGAAAAATGTAGACTTTGATCGTATCAGTGAACCTCTTTGCCTGCAGAGAGCCCAAAACGCCATGAAACAATGGTGTATTTTTGAGCCTACTCCTTTTCTGCAGGAGACAAGGGATTAACTAAAGTACTTAGTGCTCTAATTTTATCTTTTCTACTGGAGAATTACCTACTAGTCTGAAGGAAAAATTGAAGATCAGTTTTTCCTGAGATTCCTTTTAAAGGTTTTAAAAATCTCAACTGATTACATTGATTATTTTTAGAAATATGTAAAGAGAATAAATAATATTGATTATTTACCATCTTATTTTAGACACCAGTTATTATTCTGTTGCATACACATATGTGGATGTGTAAAATTTGGATCAAATGAAAAAAAAAGAGAACATTTGATCAGCTTTCATTTCTTGTTGAAACACCAACTGTTCTACTGTCAGTTGCTGTATGTTCCCCACAGAGGGAACAACCCTGGGGCAAACTCTGTAAAACGCTTGGACAAGTTTAAAAAATGTGATAATTTTTATTTTGTACTAATTTGTTGCATTGTTTCAAATACTTTTGGCTATTAGAAAGCAGGACAGTGGACATCAGCTGGTCTGCAAGTCTAGCTAGCCACACTACTTGCTGACACCCAAGCAGTCCTGGCTGCCTCACGAGGCTGAACTAGCTGTGATAGGAATTACCTGCACTGACATAGCTGCAGCTATGCAAAGTGGGCTCAGTCCATAATTTACGTTTTATGTCCTCAGCTAGGCCTTAGCATGAGGGCCTTAAAGCCCAGTTAGCACAAAGAATTCCTAATGGTTTTGCAGTTAAAATGGCTTTCCTTTTGTCAGAGGAATGGTTATCATAATAAGCTGAGTTAAGGTCCTGATTTTCAATAATGATTGAACAGGTGGCAAACTATTTAACTACAGTGTGACAGAAGAAACATGGTTAGACAAATAACCCAGAAGTTCAATTAGGCTGATGATATTTTTGTATCAAATGTATTATGATATGCATAGAAGCCACCACTGAACTACAGATTTTGTAGGGCTAAATATGTAGAGCAATTAGTGTGATCCTGTTAGAGGACTGAATGTTCATTCCATGACCAATAAAAAGCTAAATTTTTCCATATTGCTGTTCTGCTCACTGTACCCATTCCCAATCTTTCATAGTTTTATGCCTTCTTTCTCAACTTCAACATCTTCATCTGACCAAGAATCTAATATCAACTGTCCTACTGAATTTTTTGTCCTGTCCTCTCCTTTGACTTAGTCTCCACCACTGCTGTACGCAGTAATTTTTTGTTTGATGTCTCTTCTCATTTAATGATTTATCCAAGGTCACCCACAGATCAAGAATATCCTCAATATGACACTTCTAGATACAAAATGACACCTCTTTTTTTATATTGGTTTATCTTCATTAATTCCTTTTTCTGAAGTTGCTGATCATTTCAAACCCTTACATTTATGTGCCAGTTTTTACTGCACCTCCCCTTGCAGTACCATTTCTCCCTTCTGCTAACTAACTCCATTCTCATCTATACATGATAACTGTCCTGTCCTTAAATGGTGTATCATCACTCATTTTTTATCTTAAAATCCAAAATCTTGTTGACTGTACCTAGAGGTACCTGTGTGGCTATGATGGAAGGAGTCACTTCCAACTCTTGATAGATAGCCAGTAATGAGTGGAAGCATGTAGGACCAAACATCACTTTCTTTCACCTATTAATATCCATCCACCTATTAGTGTGGATAAGGAATAGAGTGAAATTAGCTCACCAGTTTACAGTTCAGACATTTTAATTATTTTTACTTTTGCCTTCCATATCTTGGTTCTTGGATAACATTAGTAAATGTTAATGTCCATGTCCTTCAAATATTGTCAAGACATGACTGACAATGTAAAGGATGTTCTGTATTCATCTATTTTATCTGTAATTTTTATACAATCTACTTTAGCTTTATGCAGCAGATACATTTCCCCTTTGTGAAAACCCTGGGTTGGATTCCAGTTTTCTTCAGTGTCACAGTCCAAACAGAACTGGTCATAAAGAAAAAGGAAAGAATTAAATATTTGCCTCCCTATCTTTTTAAAGAGTTTACACTGTGAAAACATGTAGAAAAGAGATTAAAGAAAATTATATTTAATTGCTAAAAATTTCAGTTCTGAGAGAGAAATGTAGAGTATAGGGAATTATAATTCAGAGAATGCTTGCTTGCTCAAGATCTTAATTTCTCCTAAAACTGTAACATGATCCCCAGGGAAGTGGTCACAGCACCAAGCCTATCAGGGTTCAGGAAGTGTTTGAACAATGCTCTCAGGCACGTGGTGTGATTTTTGGGGTGTTCCTCTTAGGGACAGGAGTTGGACTCAATAATCCTGATGGGACCCTTCCAACTAAGCAAATTCTATGATTCTATGACAGCCTAGAGTGGAAATTGGTTATAGAACCTGAAGTACTACCCAAGCATTTATTTATTCAACAATCGGCAAGAAATGTTTTCAGCAAATGTTTTACTATGATCTGTCCCCAGTCTTGCTAATACCCTCATATTAAGAGCTTACATAAAATTATTTATAAAGTAGAGTTCTTCCCAGCATCCAAGCTGGTCAGTTTCACACGTTAAATGACATGACATTTCCATTTCATTTATGTACAGGAAAGTTGTTCAAGTAACAAAATTTAAACACTCAGCAACAGCCCTAAATTAAAGAGACTTTGTATGAACTGTCCATAGAGCAGCTCACCTTTTTGTATGTGTTCACAATAAATTACTTCCTAAGAGGTCTTACTTTTCAATTTTTTAAAATGTACACCACCTGGGGAAAAAATGATTAAATGTTCAATTAACAAAATTCTGATGGGCTTCTGTGAGCCAGCTCACCTGGGGTATTGTTACAGCAGGTGTTTGCTTTGCTAAAGTAATGTCTAGCATAATGTAAAGAAAGAGAAAAAAGAAATCATAAGGGGACCCAAGACTTTTAAATAATATATTCCCATTATCCTCTGGTGCTTTAGTTGCTTCTGTGCCAGAAATCTTCCCAATATCCACAGATACTGAAATATTTCGTGATATATTAACTGAAAAAGTAAAAAAAAAACCCAGGATTTGGACTGGAGATACATCTGGTTCAAGATCAAGCTTCTGTCAGTCTGACAGACTGCAGACAATGATGTAGGAAACACTCTAAGTGTAAGCAATGGGAAATTTAATTCCCCACGTCTGTCATTCAGGTTAATGGATGTCCTTAGATAAGGGGATTGGTTTGTTTTAACTGACCCTCACAACTCCAAACAGTCTTGTGCCCGACACCCTGGACTCAGGACATGTGCTATCATGTTAGCTGTGTTCTGTACTCACAGACACACAGTCAGAGGTGGGACCAGCTGCACCAAACACTAAGCAGAGTGCTACAAGCACACCTTTCCTACACCATGATAATCTAAGCAGACTCACATGGATAACCTCATTAACTCCATTGCATTTATTCTCTTCCCCCTGGCTTTCACCGCTTTCGCTTTTGCATCACAGTGAAGTGAAGAGGTATTTGATGGATAAATATCAGTAGCCTTCCAGAAAATATGAACTAGATTCTTAATGTGGAAAGAATTGACATCCTGGCCTAGTAAAATTAAGTGGTTGTTTCATGTTTACATCAAATATGTGTAAAGTGGGAAAGAGAGTGCTAAATCTGTCAGTACTTTCAAATGAAAGGACAATAAGCTACAGAAGGGCTCAGGACAGTAAAGATCATGGATGTCACTGACATGGGAAGATTATGACATTAAATAAAAAAGTGTGATAAGGAAGTGAAGGAAAGTAAAGGAAGAAATGGAAAAGGAAAACTGAACACTGTCTTTTCTGTAATACATCATAAGGAAGTATTGCCTTGAAAACTCTGATTTCTGGGTGGTTTAACTGTGGGTGTAGACATTAACCTCATGTTTCCATTCCATCCAAATGCATGAATGCTCAAGCTCTGAAAAAGCAAAGATGACCTTTGCTGTCTCACAGATACCAGTGTTGGACTTCTCCTGCACAATTGCAGGAACATGTAATTACTCACATGGATGTGCTAAGTGTTATTTTCAACCATTACTCTAACCAGTGCTACTTTTGTGACAAGATACTGCAGCTCAATGTGAGAATACAAAAGAGCAGGAAACTCATGTCAGGTCTAATACTAACATTAGGCTCTATTATAGACCACGGGCTCAGTGTGAACTAAGCATCCTGTAAGAAGAGAATGCCTTTAAGACAAGGTTTGGGATTTTGGGGAGTCTGCTTGATGATTTTCATTGGTGGTGGGTGTGGGTTCTTTTATTTATATGGGTTTGGTTTTTTTTAATTTAACTTTGTGCACAAGATGATTATCGATAAAGCAGAGATATGCAATATTGGAAAATACACCTTAAGATAAATATATATAAATATATCTTATACCATAAGATAAATATCTAATACCAGTCTGAAAAATAAGGAAAAAAGAATTTTACAGGTTATTTACAAATCCTTCTTTTTGTTCTGTTCCACTCCACTGACCTTACTGTTATTCACTCCCATACAGGGACTATTTATGACACAATTGTTTTTCTTCTACCATCATGTCAATATCTGGTTAGACACAAATAATCTTCTTCTATTCCTTCTATTTCAATGCTAATAAAAAATATATCAAGTAATATATATATGTATATTTAAAATATATATCTAATATAACAAACAGGCTTCTAAGCAATCCAAAGTTTCTGTGTGAAATTTTATGTTAACAGTCTGACATTTCTCCCCTTGATGTGGAAATCCAGCTGTGTCCCAGAGAGAAAATAAGATGGTTTTCCATTAAACCACAGCTCTCAACATTGTCTACACAGGCAGGAATGAGCGAATTAGAAATAGCTGTAAATAAACATCTGTTTAGCAGTATGCTGGATATACGATTTTTCTGATAATAGAAGTTGAAAAACTTCCCTATATATGTATCATAATTCATTTTAAAGATATAAAAGGCATAAAAGAGATAATTTTAAAATTCAACTCCTATAGTCCGCAGCACAGTTACAGCTCCTTAAACTGGCATAAACCAAAATCATATATTAATAAGGCTGCTTATGTTGCCAATTAAAACCCTAACTGCATGGAAGATTTCAGGGAGACCTTAAGGCAAAACCCACACCAAAGACATCTTTATTTATAAATATACATGTGTCTTGACACTGTTGCCTTGATCCCTCAATTAGGGTCTGCTCCAGCTGTGTCCTAGAACCCTTGATACTCCTGTTGTAGCTTGGAATTAATAGATCCTGCCCACTGTTTTCTGGGGAAGGCATGCAGATAAAAGACAGAAATACCTTGTTCATGACCTAGAAAACCATTTCTTACTCAAATATTAGCATGCAGTATATTTCAAAGAGATAGAATGTCATATTACTTAAAAATTCCTCTAATAATAGCGTCTGCTGTGAGTTATTCTATTTTGATTATGTTTCATTCAACATTCTCTTCTGATTCTATCTTGAAAATAAGTGCAGAAAGGAGAGCCTTGAAATATTTATAATGAGTACACATAAAGGCAGCTTTAGAGAACGCAAATTTAAACTCTCCATTGAAATATAGCCTGCATATAAACATCTGTGTTACAGAGTATAACATTCAAGAAAGTCATAAAGTTCTGACAGAAAAAGCTCAGGCTATTTCATGAGGCAGAGAAACCTCCAGATCAGAATGTAATGATTGAAGCATTGGAAAGAAACTGAGTTTTCTTTTGTACAATTGTGGAAACATCATGAGGAATTTAGTATAGGTAAGGATTAAAATTTTGAACGTGTAAGTTTTTTCTACTTCAGATCTTCATAGGGAACCAAGAGTTCTTTTCTTATTCTGCAAAATTAATTTAATTTAAAAAACCCCCAAAAAACAGGGATGTGTGTACACATAAATCATAAAAATCATTGTATATGTTCAGTGTGATGATAAACTTGGAAAACCGCTAGGTTTGGGGGGGATTTTGAGTTGTTTTCATCTGATGACTCAGGCTGTGAAGTCTTACAGATATTTTGTAAACACTAAGAATTTCAGTAACTGGAAGTGATTACAAGATTATTTCAGGTCTATCTAAAGTAAGTTCTCACTACTTAAATGTCCTTTTACCTGGCACATCTAGATTTTTCTGTTATAGAACCGTTTGTATAAAGACTTCATGAAAGAACATTCAATTTCACTCTTTTTTCTCTTAAAAAAATTCTTAATAAAACCTCAAAACAAGATGCTTTTGAATTCTTCTGTATTCTGGAGTGCAACTGGTTTCTACAGGCATACAGATGTAACTTTGATTATGTGGTATGAGTTATTTTAACAGTTTGTGGCTTTTTGCATGTATATTACACTGTTTCTTCTGCTAAAGAAGTTCCAGAGAAACTGGGTTTATATTGCCACCTCATTTATCATCTCAAACCAGCTAAAAAGCATCTGATGTTCTATGCCACCTACTTGGTTATTCTTAAACAGTGGGGATATGCCTTTTTGTCTGTGGTAAGATTTCCCCCTGCTTCTCCTTCAACATCACTAGACAACTCAAAACTTTTTATCAGTTAAAAATGGTAAGACAATGATGACAGTCCATCTTAGGGAGAACACTTGTAGATCTTGGATGATTGAACATGAGCTTCTGTAAAGCATCATTATCTGCTATTTATTTATTTAACACACTCGCCATGTTTTTCTTTGAGGATTTGTCTTTCAATCAAAATCCACATCCAGCATAGTTAGGGTGACCACAAATAGTCTGACACTACACCAAGGCTATTTTGGAAATATTAGTCTCCTTTGTCAAATTAATTGACACCTATTTTTCCTAGTTTATCCCTACCATACCTCCTCTTGGAGGCATGTAGGAAAGAACTTTTTTGATGAAAGAAAATGATAAAAAAACCCCATACAATCTATCCATTCAATCAGGTAGCCTGGGTCACATAAATATAAGCTAGCCCAGTGTTATGTGGGCAGCCTGAAGCCCCTGCTTTGAAAACAAGTGTTGTCCTGCCAAAGCAGCAAACCTCCTGTGTGGTGAAGCTGCTTCTCTATCCTATCCTGTTCCTATTTGTGCACATGCTGTAGGCAGGATGCAGAGCAGAGGGAAGGGAAAGAAAGCACAAAGCAGTCATGGTCTGAAGCTACTGCTTGCTTCCACGGACCCAGGTACATGCAACAGTATTGGGTAACAACAAGAGAAGGTAGCTGGAGGCTGGGGAGAAAGAGTTAATTACTCTTCCCTGTTTCTCCTTTCAGTAAAGCAGTATCTTAACGTACACCTTAACTATCTGCATTGGACATGCAGAGTTTAACCTTAAAAAAGGTTATTCCTAAATGACAGATAAAGTTTAAAAACTCATCTGGATCTTTAATTATGATGAACCTTTTTACAACAACAAAAAAACCTTTTCTCTTTTGGACTGTGAGCTTCAGAAGGGAGTTAGGGATTCAGTTAAAGATCTGCTGTGCTTTTAGACCTTCCAATTTCTCTGAAAGTATGTGCATATGTCAAGTCTTATGTCTTAAATATATTTAGCTGCTCTAACACCTTTGGAGACAAATGCAAGTGTAAGTCTGCAGCTGCTCCTAGTCCAGCCATCTCTGACTGGCACAGTTTTCTATCTTTGATACCACCATGCAACACTACAAATAAATCTCATTCACATGTGCACAGAGTTCAGTTTATCTCTTTCAGTCTTCATTGCTTAAAACACCCTTTACCCTTATGTACAGCTGGTTGCTCTGTGGTGTTCCTTCTACTTAAAAGGTGGAAAACCTCTTAGAAGCCTAAGGCTGTTCAAAACTGCTCCCTGGAGTGGTTATATGCTAAACCCCAAATTCAGCCTCCAATCCTGTGAGATAATTCCAATGTAATCCCAGAAGAGTTTCAGATACTGCCAGCAACATGTGAGCCACTTAGCCTTGTGTCCAGCCAGAACCCTTATTTAGATCATTGTGTTTTTCTTCAGCTCTTAGATCATATATTTCCCAAACATACCTTAATTAAAGGTAATAATGATAATAAAGTGGTCATAATGCAGCCTTACCTTGTTTCCTGCCAAAATGTATTCTGATGTGAACTCAGCAACTTCTACTTCTGCTCAGAGAAACATTTCCACACAGACTATACTTATACGAGAGTCAGGATGTCTGGCTTTTTTGCTCTGGGCACCATTTCCAGTCACATGAACTGGGAACAGTTTGATTCAGATGTTAACAGCCACTGACATTCACAAGAATGCTAAAAAAAAATAAATCATAAATGCCTTAAGAAATTTCACTGCTCAAAAGACTTAGCACAAAAGTTATTGAAAATGTGGTATGTGTTTTTTTTGGAGGAACATAGGTGTTCATAGTAATATGTCACATAAATATCTATTATGTTATGGAGTTGAATAAAGTTTTCTTCCTAACTTTTGTGTCTTTAAAGTCTCACTAAAGTAGAACTTGTGTGCAAATGCGGGAAGACTCTGACATTTTAGTTTTAAACAGATGTTGGAGTTTGATAAATTAAGTGGGATTAATTCTGCAAACTGACAAAAGTAGTGAATTTGAATAAATCTGTGATTGGCACCTTAGTCTTCCAGTAAGCTTCCTTCTCTCCCTTTATTTATTTTAAACAGTTTTTAATTCTGTAAAGTGATTTATTTTTTATTGTCTTTATTTGAAGGAGTTCAGCATTGGGCGGTGGGGGAGGAGGACAGATTTGTGGTTTACGTTTCATAGGACCGCAGTAATGGAGACACTCAGAATACAGCTCTCTGTTCCAAGTCATTTCATGCTCTGAGGAAGCCTCACGCTCAGGTGACCTTCAAGGGGCATTGCTCTGTCCCTGAATCACTGTATTACAGGATAAGTCTTAGCTGACAGACTCTCATTCCTCTCAGTGTAAATGGAAGTTACATGGATTATTTTAAGCCTTCCTCCCACCTGAGATATTTCCTTCCTTCACTCTCTGGTTTTTTAATGTGAAGAAAAAAAAATCTAAGAACCTCATGAAGCCTACAATGAGCATTTAGAAGCTTTGAAACCTTTTCCCTTTTAAGGTCAGTGAAAAAGAGAGAGAAAGAAATAACTCTGAGCCAGCTAAATGTAGATAAGAGCAATACATGGGAATTGTTCCTTTACAACTTCTGCATGGTTCTGGGAGCAGAATGTTGGTATTTTTCTAAGAAGAAACAGAGGAAAAGAAGAAATATATTTCCTCTTTCCCCGTTAATATGATTCCCATAGCTCTTGCACCTTCACTAAAGAGGTAAGCAAATTATTGACAAATCAAGATTTTGTGCTATGTACAGGAGGAAAAATAAATTGGTATGTGTGCAGTGACAAGTTGTTTTAATGCAGCTGGTAAACTCCTGCAGTGTAAGTTCTGCAGAAAGAGCCGATACGTATTTTGTGGCCATCAGACTTCCTAACAGGGCACAGATCACCCGATTTATACTTCAACATTAAGTCCATCCAACATTTGTCAGAAAGAGGACTTTTTGTCAGATGTTTTGTGTTTGGATGAGCAAAGGACAGAAGCAAAGAGTATCCCTTTGTAAATGACATTTTCTGTTGTTGTTCAGAAGCTCCTGTTAATCTAAATTAATGATCACATCCCTCAAAGGTGAAGTACTGACAGGAAACTGCCTCTTCCATAAGAATTTGGGACACCAGCAGCCTGTTGTACTGAAAAAGAATGAGCTATACAACCAGTGCTGGTGTTCCACAGACATGGCTGGGGTGTGGTGTTTCAGTAAGAGCTACTATCCTCTTGGTGTAGAACCACACTGAAAAATCAATTTGAAGTCTGCAAGTAATTGACAGTAGATATGATCTTGTAATTTGTTTTGGAAATTCTCCTGAAAGATATACAACTCTGGGGAATGACCCTGCATGTACCTCCCAAAAGTTAAATGTAATGAGGCAGTGAGTAGAAAAGTTTAATTTAGTTTGAAAGCATGAGATGTTGCTATTTAATTGCTGTATTTTCAGTATTTCTTTAAAACCATATATACTTTAGCCAAAAGGTGTGAAATTTCCATACTCCAGAATAAAGAATTCCAGCAACCTTCAAATGCAGCCATGGGAACGTCACAGTATTCCTGCTTCATGAGATTTCTTCCCCAATCTAAAAATCTAAATTCAAAGGATTAGAGCTAAAGCGTATTAATGATATTTTCTCAACCCTAACATTGACTGCATCATCATTACTAAGACACAGAATTAGACAGACACACCATGACCATCTGAAAACTCCGTAATTCAAAAGAGGGGGAACTCTCCTGCCAGAGTGCGTTATGCAGAGTAGGTCAGCAAGATTAACGTGAGGACATCATTTGAGATTATTTCATGAAGAACACCTTATAAGCAAAGATATTGAGAAGAAGGAAGATAGCATAAGCAATATAAGAAGCTACAGGACAGTCAGAAAAGTTATAAAATATGTCTTGTTTAAAAAACCCTGAACACCCTCCACCCCCACAAAAAACTCCAAACCAAAACAACAACAAGACACCCACAAATTGCGGCAAGATTTCTTTAGAAATTGAATGGGAACATTTCCTTTTGACTACATTTTGTCTATAGAGCTGTCACCACAGCAAATTAAATAGATACTGAATATGCTCCATCCCACCTGCCTACAGAGCTCCCTCCACTTCAATTACAAGACTTTGTGTGGGATCCCCTGAATTTACAATCCCGGTTTCAACCCTACACAGAGGGCTGTGTACTGATCATTTACTGAGTCACATGTGGATAGTTTTGTATCTTTAGCACTACATGAGGCAATTTAACTGCAGAAACAAGTGAAAGACATTTCTCCTGAACCCATTTTCCTTCAATTATTAAATTATTCTATCTTAATGTTTAGACAAACATGATGAGAACTAATGCCCTACAAAAAAAGCACCTGTATGAAGGTGTTGTGCTTCATCTCCCATTGTTACAGTCAAGAGAGAAAAAAGGATTTTAGTTTTTCTTATCTGTCAGGAAAAAATAATATAGTGAAGTTGCCATATTTAAAAACATTGTCTAGAAAATCACAGCAGTGGAAGAGCCAGAGAATATGGGATTTTGTTCGGGGTTTTGATTTTGTTTTTTTCTTGGTTGGTTGTAGGTTTTTGTTAGTTTGTACTTTTGTTTGTTTGGTTGGTTGTTTTTTTGGGGGGGTGTTTTTTTGTTGTTGTTGCTGGTTTGGGGATTTTTGGTTGTTTGCATGTGTGTGTTTTGCTTCTTTTTGGTTTTTGTGCAGGACATAAGTAGAAACCTAACCTTGGTCAAATATAAATAGAAGGCAGTATGCCTTCTTAAAATCTTAAAATCATTGCCCTTCCAAAATTCATGTGTAGGGTATCAATACTGGAATGGTTTTCCACTGCCCAAAGCAGCACTTAGAGTGAGATGAAATGAGAATAGTTGCCTTTTTCTCCTACAGAATTTTGAAAGCAAGCTACAAATGTTATTTCTTGGACACTGTACCAGGTACCATAGATTTTTTGAAGAAGAATCTTGCAGAGGTTCTCAGTATTAAGAAATCAGAACTCAGGTTTCCAGATATAATACAATCTTTGCAGAGGAGAAGATCCCATATGCTGGGAATGAAAAGTTACATTAGATTTTGAAGGATCACAGGGTACTTAGCTGTAACAAATTCTAATCCCACCACTATTACCAAAATGGGGCTTTAAGACTGAAAGCCACACTTGTGACTTAAGAACTGCAACTTGGAACACATCACTCCAACAATTTAGAAGTGCAAAGCAGCAAACAGACTAGTTTTAATATAAGGAAATGTATTCAGCAAGTACACTTTCCTTTGTTTGAAAATTCAGCACTGGGCAAGCTCTTTCACTGCTCTCAAATCCTGTGATACCATATTTGATTTGCTTTCTTGGTTCTGTTAGATGTGGTGTGATGCACCAGTACTTGTGGTGGTCTAGGCACTGAGATTCTTGCATACAGAAATACTAAGCATTTTAAACTGAGCTGTTGATCACCATAGAAAAGGATCACACCTCAGTGAAGGCACTCCAAGGACACAGGAAAAAAAAACAGATTATGGAGAAACATAAAGATCTGCGCTGTCAATATAACTGCTCAGAAGTATATCTTTACTTATACAGGGAAAGAAAGAGAAAATTTCCAAATATCCTTTGTATTTTTTTTTAAATTTTGGTGGATATTTTGCCAGGTAAATAATTTCTCTAGCACAGAAACCCATAACAGATTAAGTGATAAATCTCTATAAATTTGTCTTTAATTTTCCATCTTTTTTTCACTTTCTGGTCATCATTTCAAATCCATTTACAGAAATACTGCCAAACATACTGTTTTGTCAGAGTTCCTGCAGAGTAACTTAAGGCAGTTATTTTGAATAAGCAGTTTTTTATGTGATATAAAACATCCTCAGTACACCAGATGGATATTATTAAATTTTATGATAGCCCATACAGAGATAACGCTCATTTTATGGAGACAGAAGGAGTCATAAACCAATTAGAGTATCAACTTGGTCTTCACATTATATTCTGCATTTCAAAGGCAGAGGCAGAGTTCCCAATAAAGTCCCATCAGACAGCACAAATGACCAGAAATAATACAGAATATGTCTACAGTAACTGTACTATTGAAAAACATGCAATTCTTGCCCTCAGCCAGAAAAAGCGACTTCATTGCTCTACTAGCTGCTGTCAGCTGCAGGGAAAAACACCAGGCAGGGGATTCTGAGGAGAATCATAATCCCAGTATAGGGGATAATACCCTATTACCTCAGAAATTAGGTGCATGCCAACAAATATACTCCAAATTTTAACACTGTGCCTACTGGGTCTTTCATGCAGCTTCTAAAGAAGAATTTGTGTGATGGGAGAGAAAGACAGCAGGAAGATAAAATGAGAGTTGATAATTAAGAAAATAAAGCTACTGACTTTGTTTATAGGAAACCATAGAGTTTCTTCCTGGCAATTGCAAGGATTGGGAAAGTGTTTCACAGTTCAAACTGAAACGTAATTCTAGTGTCTGTCATTGTTTTCTGGACAGATCCTGGGTAATTCACACAGCTCATCTGGTATATAATCCTCTGCATGCTTGCCAAACACACAAATCAGAAGGGGTCCAGCAACAGCAACCTCACTAACACCTCAGTATTGCTTTGTCCCTTTTACAAGCATGGAAGCATGGACACACAATGTACCTTGTGTGCCAAAACCTGTTGAGCAATTAAGAAACAGAACTGCCTCGAGCCCAAGGCCCGGTGCAAGTCACTGAAGACGACAATCCTTACAAAAAAGCCGATTGCCTTAGCTAAAGCTGTATCCCTGTTTTGGGGCCCCAGCTGGCCCTCAGACTCCACTCCTCAGAAAGGTCTAAAGCTGTCCCTACGTGGTTGTGCCAGTTGCACCAAACAAGACAGACACCGCTTAAGAATGGAGGAAGACTGGGCTGTAGATGGATCTCCTCTCTGGTGCTTCTCAGGGAAGAGATGGAGATGCCATATGCCAGCAACCACACAGATTTATGCTCTCTAATGTTCATTACAAAAACATTTCCTGCATAAAACTGAGACCACAAGCCCTGTGATGGATTTTCATGTTGCTTTACAAACTCACCCACCAGCTTGAAGCCCTCTACTGACAAAAGCACATTGTTTAGATGCAGTTTGTATACTTCATATGCCACTTCCTCACTCTTCAATTATTTTTTTTCATTTAGTGCTCAGTTCCTTATTTAAAAAAAACAAAACCACAAATTTGCTTCTTTTCTCCCTCCACAGCAAGCTCTGAATATTTTAAGATATGTACATCAATGAAGTTTTCCATAACATTCTTGTTCTTGAACTTGGTGACCTTCCTGTGTTTTAGTTTGAAATAAAGCAAGTTACGTTTTGCTACCGGTTAAAAGGTTTCTACCCTTAAGATGTAAAACATTAGCTGTATACATGTTTATAAAAATAATTATTTCTGTTTACAAAAGGTTTACTAGACATCTTTATGGTGTTAATATAACTTTTACAGAGATAATATTGTCTAAAAATTATAAAAATATAAAAATACCTCCTGCAAACATTTTAAAAATTCTTATTTTAATAGGTATATAAAGATACATTTATTGAGACAATATGACAGCAAAACTTACCTTAAGAAGAATCAGAACAGAGGCTCTAGTTTTTCTCTTACTTCATATTCAATCAAATGCTTATGGCAAGACTTAATGCTGACTCCTTCCATCTCTCTCGTGGTTAAAGAACAGATAGCCAGAATCTAAGTGCTCCTATAGGTTTGACAAGCTGAATGGGAGTAACATCTGGCTTTCTGCCTGAAATTAATTGGAGAAATGTATTACAGGCTGTGTACTTATCATCAGCTGCCAAGAAGCATTTAGATAATGCTTCTTTACAAGAAGAGAAAGGAAGATTTTTCATTTCATTTCCAGAGAGATGCATGTACACTGGCAGGCAGATAACAATTAAGGACTGACTGGTGAATATCAGAGGAAAAAAAAAGTGACATAATTTAGTTTTTCCTTAAAAAAAAACGCAATAGCATATACAGAGCGGGGCACCTATGTTTTCCTACAGATTTTAGGATGAAAAGCCCAGTTAATAAACTTTCAGTTTTAAGGTGCTTTGCCTATGTGTCTTGTTTAAGCACTGAAAGTCAGACCTACTTTTTCCTCTTTTGATAAATCATCAGTGGAAATGACCATTTCTTCAGGGCTGTGAAATTGCACCTGTGACCCTTTACCACCTCTCCTGACTCTGCCACAGGTGTCACAGTGCCTGTGTTAGAGCTGCATTACTACTGTCAGCAAAGGATATTCAAACAGCTTTCTCTGTGGGCTGTATTATGATCCTATAGAGAGGAACCAGAAAACAATAAAAACTGAAAAAATATGGGCAAAGGGGAAAAGAAGAGCTCTCTGAAGAGCACAAGTTGAAAGACTCTTTCCTGCTAAAAGGCCATTAGCATTACAGTGTGTATGGTACACAAACATCACAGCGATCTATGTTTATTAGTAGTACTGGTTATTATATTATAATTATTAATAATATTTTTATTGTTATTGCTCTTAAGTGAGCAGCTTAAACCAGGCATACATTTGGATGAAGATGGATGAATACTGTGGCAGAGAATAGAGCAGGAAAAAGGAGAAAATTGCAGAAATAAAACAAGGTAAAAATTAAGCAGGAAGGAAAGAAACTAGAATAGGACACCAAAACAGTCTGGGTACAAAAAATATGGCACAAACTTTTTTCTATTCCCTTTACTTCTTGGATCACAGCACAGTAAGGAAAGGCCTGGAGTGGCAGGCATTCCTTAAGAGCATGGCCAGCAGCCTGGCTGCCTTGGGAGGAGGGTCCCAGCAGGATGCTGCAGGCAGTGGCAGCAGGAGGGTCTCCCCAGCCCAGGATTAGCTCTGTGCCCACTGTGACTGGTGGGATCAGGGCTTAGCCAGGCTCACAAGGCTGTGGGGCTGAGACTCAGCATATTGCTAAATGGAGCACTGTGGGATGCAGAAACAGCCACACTCTTTCAAGCAGGAGGGAGCTGTTGAATCCCATAAGATTCACAGTCCTGCTGGCAGAGCAGGAGGGTTTTTTGCCTCCTCACTGGTAGCAGATCCTCTTTGCTCTGCCTGCATGGTGCAATGCCAGAATGTGAGGGCTGGCACTGAATTCTTCTGAAGGTGTTTTAGGCAGAACAGATGTAGCATGGCTTTGCAGTCCAGAGCCATTCACTGTAGGCTGGCAAGGCAACTGGAATGGTAGCTGTATGATTCCCATTCTTTTGGCATTAACATCAATGAGCAACACCAGTTTTCCCCACGCATAAAAACTCTTCTAATACATCCAACTCTTTCAAGTTATCCAAATCATCTTTTAAATTATGCAAATTTACCTTGAGGTAGTCTGAAAAAAATCAAGAAGATTTGTTTTGTGCACGGTAACATCTGGTGTGAGTTCTGAAGCACTAGAGTTATGCTTGGTGAGGCTCAGTACTCTCACAGCTATGAAACAGGGAATGAGCTGCCCACACAGGGAGCTGGATGCAGGTAGAGTAATAAAAAGAGGAGATATCTGTGGTACAGCACAGTAATTAGAATATAAATCAAGATTAATCTCCTTGAAAATATTTTTTTTGGTCCTGACAAATACTTTATTTCAATTAACAGAATAAAATTATTCCCAAATTAATTTCTGCAAAGGTTTTATTGTGATACTGATTTATTAATTTTATATTTTTATTCCAAAACATGGTATAATTCAGAACACAGGTAGCAGACTTTTATGCCTCCACAGAGATGAGTTTTCTATCACTTAACCAAAAACATTACAAACTAACTCAACAATGAGAGTAAGGATGATGGCCCCAGTATGAGAATATATATATCAGCTCTTAACTTTTAATCAAATAAGGTCTATATATTGGTATAAAGGCAAGCAGGTGGATGCTGAACCGAAAAAGCTGTAGGTTCATACCTCTGATTATGATTCTACCAGCTATACTTTCTTCAGGAAGTCATTATAGTTAAGCTGTGAAAAACTTTGTGCATGTTTGTGCATTTTTGATGATACTAAGCATGCCTCTTTCATTTGGTTTCATATTAATTTGTTAGGCTTTTCTGTAGTTTGATTAGCAAAACAGCATAATGGAAAAATAAACAATCCACAGGCATGGGTTGTCTTTCATACTTATTGATACAGCAAACTAATTAAGTGCAGCTAGGCTTAGCCACCAAATTAAAAATCTAGTGCTGAAATTGGGAATCAATCTCCCTGTTAGTATTGCCAGTGATGTCAGCAGGACAGCACTTAGGAAAGGTTATATTGGTCTCTTTACTGTTCAATGTTATGTTCTTTTCTTCTGCATTTAAATAAATACGTATGGCTAAGCTAGCAATCTATTTGAATAATTGCTATTATTCAAATTTAGCTCATAGATTTTGAATCAATTTTCTAATTTTCCCCTAAACCACACAAATAGGAAATTTAATTTAACTATCAACACTCCAGACAGTGGAGCATTGGAAAATTCTGCAGTAAAACACCAAACTGATGGAAGCTGCCAGTTCTTCAGCTTTTAGAAATCTCTGTATTTCTCTTTCTGGTCCCCAATTTTCCCTTCCTAGGCTCCTTTTCTGATCCTTCTTTTTGAATACCCTAAAGCTCCTCTCTTTCTCTAGGCTCTAGTTCTTGCACTTGGCTCTTACTAAAAGAGTTGTCTTTTTCTGTTAAAATAATATGAAAAAAATTATACCTGGAAATGAATGTGAGAAATCTCAGGTATGATGGTGGGACTGTTAAGAAGTTACAGTGTTTTTATTTGCCATTTGGGTTTTACAGGGAAAGCAGGCTGAAAAAATGATGATTGTTTACTGCCAGGGCAGAAAGAAACATTATATAGGCTAGAGACTATTAGCTCTTAGGTTAGTTGATCCTGAAGGAAGCAATATATTAAGGTAAATACTTTTAAAATGAAAGCATTCTTAGTAGCAGAAAAGAAAAATATCTTTCTTGATGTCAGTGGCCCACATAAATGTGGAAATCTTTAGAGCTTGTGAGGTGAAGGCTGCTGGAAGTGGTAACTTAATGTCCTATAATATTAAAAAAAAAAAAAAAAAAAAAAGCCTAAACCAAACAAGCAGAAAACCCAGAGTCTGAGATGATGTCTCAATAGTTTTTGGTTTCTGAGATAGGTGTATCCATGTGCATGGGGTTCAGAATTTCATGTCCCCCCCCAAAGAACAGCTTTCTAACCAAAGTGGGCATGCCCATGACAAGAGTTAGCAGTGGTACAGTGCTTTTGCAGAGCAGGAATTGGCTAAACATGTAGGAAAGATGGTAAAGGTCAAGCTCCCAGTCAATATGTCCAGGGGAGCTCCCTGGCCACCAGGTACAGAAGTGGTACTTCTGAGAACCACCTGCTGAGCCTGGGGCACAGCCAGTCTGAGCTGGGAGGGAAGGAAATCCAGCACAGGGGACTCTATCTTGCTCCAGTGTAGCTAAAAGTGATTGTTTCCTTCCAGGGCTTTCTTCCAGGAGTCTGTTTGTGCATTGGTTTGCACGGCCTTTAGAAAGAGAGACACTCTGCGCAATACATGTTCAGATCGCCCTCCTTGGGTCCATGTCTCAGCTGCTCTCCTTCGTGGGCACCTGGAGAGCTGGCAACAGGGTAGGGGGCTGTGGTCAGATTAATGGATTTTGCTTAGAGTGAAAAACCCTAAGATGACACTGACCCCTCATGACTAACTCCTGGCTGTTCTGCCTTTGAAGAAAACACCAGAGAACAATATTAAGTAGTTTTGTTACAAGCTTTCTTTTCCCTTGTGGCATGCAATATTCACTTTCACATCAAGAGCCACGGTCAAGAACTGTTTTACCAGAGAGATATCTTCTTCATTTTTTATTTGTCCAGAAGGTAGAATTTAGGAATAAATACCATTTAACATTTAACATAATCTTTTGGCTGGAGAGTGTATATGGTGGAGGTATGTATAGATACATAGATACAGATACTCATGTAGTATATAAGTATATTATATACTTACTGTTAGAATCTTCAAGTGAATTTAATTTATATTTAATCAATTTTTAACAAGCTCAATTTTTAAAAAATTCAGAAAATAGCTATCTTGATGTATTTTTATGCTTTCTTTCCTTTCTTATAATATTTTTTTTCTCTCAAATGAACATGCAGTGCCACCTAGTTGTTGCTGCTGAGATTTGCAGAGAAAACTCTTCATTGAGAGCAACTACTTCTTTAAAAAGTTATTAAAGAAGTGATTTTCTTCAACTCTTGGAAGGAAGGATGAGTATGCTGTTCCCTCCTACCATCCCTAAATATTATTCTAACATAATTTGTTTATAGAATATTTAAAAATTTTATGTCAATTTTAGAATGCTAATGTTTATTACTATATCACACAAAACGTGTTTATCCGAACCACATACGAAGTTACCCAACTTCCAAAGGACGATTAAGAAGAGATGCTGGGGAGGAGCAGTTACAACAAATACGAATGAACACAGAAAAATAATTTCACTCTATATGTTATATGTGGAGGTAGGAGCAAGAGATAGCTTACATTGCAGCCTCAGGAAAAGGTGAGTGTTGGCATGAACGTGGCAGTAACACAGCTGCTCCTTGGGGCTGATCCTGCAGTTTATAAAGGACACCCCTCAGCCCAAACAACAGCAGCCATATGGTCAGCCTCAACTTAAATATGCAGGTATAATGTAATTGTAAGAGGAGCTTAAATGGTTGATTTTCAGGTCTTATAATTAGGGTGGGTCTTGTCACAGTTGTACAAAAACTTTTCTGTTTTTCTGTTCATTTGCATCTCAAATACTTATGTGGTAATCAGGACCTTCATGCAGGCAATCAAAAGGCAAACCAAAAAAAAAAAAAAAGTAGGATTCCATCATGTAACAGCTAGAGAACACAATTTGAAAGCACAGACATCAAAGGCTTAAAAGCCTGAAGTGTTAAATAAATGATTTCTCCTACCTCCTTGCTTCCTTTAAATATACATAGATATTTTTAAAAGTCCCTAATTCTGGGAGTACTAATGCATGATTTTTCCATTTGTAGTGTGGAAACTGATTGCATATCCTGGATCAAAACATTTTCCCCTCAGAGAGACGGTGAATGAACAGATTTTTGCAGAGGAATCATTTTGTACAGGTTTCTGAGTGCCCTCTAGAGTATGTAACAGGTTGAAAGAGTAATGCATGATACTAGTTCAAATTCAGGTCCTTTGATAAATGAATAAGGGCTAATATTTCATAACCAGCATTGTCTGTTCCATCTGACTTTTAGACTTTTTCTTGATATTTTTTGAAAGGTGAGTATAAGGAAGTGTCTAACTAATACAGGACAGCTTCTTGCAAAATCTGTCTTAGATCCATGCAGACATAAGAAACTAATCCATTAAAAATCTAACCAGACCATGAAATAGGCTTTTTTCTTTATTATTTGTTGATATGTTCAAGAGGATCCTGGTTTTTTAAGCAAGCATCCTTTAAAATGCTTTTAGGATGACCTGCTGGTTTAGAAAATCTTGAAGAATATCTGTGTGAAAACATACAAAAAATCAGTGGATGGCACTGTTGGCTTGCATGTAGAGAATCATCTCCTAAATTATAACATATATACGGATTTTAAGGTTGGTTATATATATGGATTTGTGTTTGACTAGTACTTAACAGATTTTGCTGTATTTGAGGAAATCCATTTCTTTAAAGTTTATCTTCATGCTAAAGCCTCCAAAATTAATAGTTATTTAATTCTGACATTTTGTGGCTCACTTGAAACAGAAGGTGTTTGGACTAAGTATTGGACTGAACAAGTCATCCCTTACAATCACTGCAAGGAACATACTGGGTCTTGCAACACTGAAAAATGACTGATTTTACCTCTTTAGTCTATAAGCACAAAGCATGAAAATTTGGTTCATTGAAATCTTGTACAAAAAAACCCTTTTCTGACCTATAGGGTAACTTAGGAACTTGCTCATTCAGGCTCTGATCACTTCATATGCGTTGATCACAAATTCCCCTAGAGCCCTTGAACACTCTTTGAAACAAGGTAAGACAGAGAAAATGATGTTGCTAGAAGAGCATCACATGGTCAGTGTGGAGAGGCAACACAAACCCAGTGACAAAGCAATTGCCTTCCCCAGAGCACAGGGCTCTGAGACTATTTGATGCTTGGCAGCATTTATTCTGTGCTGCAGCTCAAGCATTGCATGAGGGAGGAGGAAACCTGCAAATCTTTCTGCTCTGGATCATATGGGTGGCTGAAGGGATAAGGAACTGCCAGGCTCCTTTGCCATGGAGAGGCTGAGGCTTCCATCATTCACAAAGGAGTTAATTCCATTGAAAACAAGCCCACTTGAAAGTTGTACCTTGGCTGTGAATGCAAACCAAACCACAGCCTCAGTGTCAACCTCAGTTTGAACACACACCCTGGACACAGCATTGTACACTCTGTTTGTGAGCTTGCTCACAGAAGAGAGACAAAAATGCTCATCTCTGTGATGGATGGACCAGGAAAATGAGGCATGTTGTATCTTTACAGCAGGATTTGCAGTCAAGCCAGCCAAGTGTTCCCCTCCTGGTAGAGCCCCCACATAATGTGGCAATGGCACCAAAAGTTTGAAGTAGCCCAAAACTTACCTCTGTTGTTCTGACAGCGTGGCACTTACCACAAGTGTGCAAGTGTCCCACCCTAAGATGCACATGAGGCTACATGGAGCTAAATCAGGAAACCTGCTAAGGCTCCCAGGAGCTTGGAACACTTTAGAATGCCTGTAGGATGAGGGGAATACAGCTTGAGGGCCAGTAAGCAATGAACACAAGAAAGAGAATGGTTCTCACAGAAATTAAAGTCCTTTAGGACCTTTGTCCTGGGTCCTAAATTGCAGCTAGATGAATATCTAGCTAGGGGCAGAGGGACCAGACCTTCCTTCCCTCCTTCCCATGAGGGTTTTTGCAGATATTTGTGCTGTTATATTTTATTGAAACTGAAATTTTAAAACTATTTGCTATTTTAAGACAGAAAGAAAAATCTCACTTTTATTTTTAAACTGAGTGCTGTAACTCTAATGTACTAGTCAAGGTCCTAAGAAGTGGAATGCAGACAGGGATTGAATAAAGGTTTAGGGATTATTTTGCATTCACTTGCTTTGGAGCTTACCTTGCCTCTCTTACACTGAAAATGATTTAAGACACCCTCTAAGGGACTTTGGTTTTGTGACTCAAAGGTCTTGAAGGAGTCTTTTATCACGTCAGATAACACATTTCTGGCATGTCTGTTGCATTTCCACACTTTTCATCTAGGCACACATGGTTGTCATGGCTACAGTACACATACTCTGAAAAATACTAAATAATAAAATCCCCTTGATTAGAGTAGAGGAAAAGAACATTTTTTTCTGAGTACATGGAAAGCAGTTTTCTGCATTCGACTTATTTTAAGGTTATAATTTCAAATTATCAGAATTGTGTTGCAAATTCAGTTTTATGCCCCCAAATGTGAAGCTGGAATACACTGGGTGCATCTAATCAACAACCAAGGTCACAGCTGGGCACCTCTGGAATAACAAGAAACAGTCAACCTTGAAATAGATTGTGAATCAGCATCTCTTTGCGGTACTCGTGAAAAGAAATCTCCCCCAGAAATTTGGTAGGGATTTTTGTGCAGAAGGGGCCAAGATTCCTTAATCATGAAGATAAAATATTTCAAGATGCAGGTAGCAAAATATTTCTGCAATGTAAGTAACATGGGAAGTGGGGACAGAGTCTGTGGTGTAGCTCCATTAAAAATGGAGAGATTCAGCTTCAGGAGTACAATTAAAATGATGTGTTTCCAAATGCAACCTCAGGATAATTCTGCCAACCAGTAGATGACTGTGCTTTGAGGCAAATCTTCTAGCCTCAGGGATTGAAAAGAAATGTCACAGAGATTTAATTCTCTCACTATTGAGTTTTGTAAAGCTAGCACTATTACAGATTGACAAGAGCATTATTTTGATCTAAGTTTACATAAGGCACTGTGCCTTATCAGACAAGGCAGACAGTCCCTGCTGCCTCACTCATGGCTGTTGGGAGGCTTTTGTGAAACTCAGCACGCTCTCCTTGTCACGCCATCCTTTCCCTGTGGCTGCTCGCAGAGGTCTCCGCTTGAGTCCCACGGCCAAATTCTTACCTCGCTTGTGCTGTTAATAAGCAAATGCCTTCACTGATGTGCACAGGCATAACTGCAAATAGGGTGTGCAAATTGCACAGCTTGCCTTCACTCGGTACCATTCTTCCCAAAATGTTCAGAGGAAGCCTGCTTACATTACTGGTTGTCAGAGTGTCTCTGTAAGGTCAGACCTTGGCTGCCACAATGCTTGCGTAGATTTCTTCCTTATTGAAAAGGAATAGCTCCTCTGCCCTGTCACATATAAACAATTCTGCTCTGGATATTGTCATAGGTGTCTGATTCTGAAAGATTTCATTTCTTGCTGGCAATAGCAAACCTACTTGCTAATACAATTTAGTGGAGTTTTAATCAGCAGCACCAGGCTGCTCACAGAGCAGCTCCCAGACATCTGCCATACATTTCCCATATCTGACAGGACTTTTCCCAAGGCACATGCCATTTATCAAGGAAGGCATGTGATGCTGTCTCTTACCAAAACCTGTTCTCTTAATGCAAGTGTAATGAGGTGGCTAATGCTTTGTGGGTAGGAGTGCCCAACCTTAATAAATACTGACATGCACTAAATGATATCATAGGCTTTGGAATTATCCTGCAAAAAAAACCCCTCATGTATATATTTGCATACAAAAAGAAGTTTCCAGTTATGAATACAAATTGAATATTTTTGTTTAATTTTTTTGCTGCTCTCTGTTAATCATATGAAAACAAACAGAAATTGCAGTCTCTTGCTGTTGTAGTAATATTAACACAAAGAATTCCACAACACCTATGCCAAAAGAATGCATTATAACTAAACACTGTAAAGCTAAAAATAAACATTTATAGAAAAAAATGAATAATTAAACACAATGTGTAAGTTCAGGGGGATGAATATGTTTATCTGGCCAATAGCCTTTTTCAGCTTAATACTGCAGACAGCAATTCTGATCGACTTCTGATTTTTGTGTGTTCTGAGAAAACTACAAGTTCTTGTCTTCTGGTATAAGCAAGAGTCTAATATCAAGAATGGTTTTTAAATGCAGTCTTTCACCTTCTCTCTGATACCCAATACACATTTTCCTTTGCTTTTTTGGTTTTTAGAACATCACACCACTGACTCTTCACCTTCGCTGTGCAACATTTCTGCAGGCTAAAGCTGCTGTTGGGACCACACAGTCCCTCCCCCCAAGTCCAAAAGCCCATTATACCATGCACTGCCTTCTCCAGTTGCATGGATAACAGCTCTGCATTTCTCAAGAACTGCATCCTCTGATTTCCTATTTCATTCTGGAGTTTTTCTACAGCCATTCACCTTCACAGGGTGCTTGGTTCAGACAGCTACAGCCCCACTCAGTGATTTTAACAGTACGAAGTCCAACATAGTTTTTGGACAGAATGTTTCTTACTGGGAAAAACTACTCCATCCCCACACAATTTTGTCCAGCTATGGCTAGGGTGTCTTATTTCCTTCTTCACAAAACACCTATTGTACAAAACCCAAAGAGCCACACAGCATGTACCTCACTGGGTTCTCTGAGCTGGCATGCAGGGCTACAGCCACCAGCTTGGTTTAGGACCCTGGGCAAGCTGCTTCACTTCTGTGAGATGCTATCTGTGAAACTGGAACAGCTTTTGAGATCACACAGCCGTCTGCAGCTCCCTCCACAAGAACAACCGTGTTAGTAATTAACTGATCTGTATGTTTACAGGATTAAAGGATCTGGTTTCTCTTACTGGGTCAGTTTACTCTGCTGTAATTAGCCTTATCCTCTTCTTACAATTAGTGTCACACCAAAGCCTCAGAGCTTAACATGGGCCAACTTTGGGAGGGATCAAATTCACATCTCACAGGTGTAATTGAAAACAGAGTTTGTAATCTTGTATAACTCTGTATGTTCTACTTGAAGCTATACAAGACAATTTAAAATGGTAGTTTAGGCTTGACTGTAAGAGTTTTACTGAACACAGGGGTGCTGAAAGTGGCATAAGTTTCCAGAGAAATCTATGTGAAGCACTACAACAGGGGAGCACACAGCCCACTGCTGAATGACCTACCTTCACCGAACCAGGCCGGCTAGATGTGAGCAAGGTCTGATTTGAAAGCAAGCATACCACCAGCAGGGCTTATGGATGTGCTGGAGAAATCAATGCTTCTAATACCCATTCCTACTGATGCTCTCTTCAACATTGTCTTGAGCTTCACAGCCTTTGCTCCTTGATTGTCTTGAATGATTTATCATTTACCTCTTCTCTTTGAATAACTCTTGACTCCAGTATTATGTGTCCCACCAAAGCTAAACCACAAGCAGCAAACTGTTTAGCAGTGATAGTCATGCCAAAGCACATAAGGAATGTTGCACCAGCTGTGCTCTGTGAGTAAGGAGGTGCTGAGAGAGTGTGCTCTATCGCCAGGTGTTGCACGCACTTATCAGTCATGACGTTACCTGTGTTGCTCCTTATGACAGAATAATTCTTTATACAGAATCAGAGATGATGCCCCTGTATGGCATTTAATCCTCTTCCCAACTGGATACGCTTGTGGCTGATGACAGAAAATGCTGGTAACCCAGTCCCCTCCTTGCAAGGGAATGAGCTCAGCAGAAGAGCCAGACCTCTTTGTGCCGTGTGTGACACCTGAGCTGGCAGGCATCCCCTGTGCAGCAAAGCAGCACAGCTTCTGATTCTTGGGCTTTAATTTTACCTTTCCCATTTGGAGTCACTGTCCTAGGTCGAAAGCAGCTTCAAAATCTAATCCATCAAGGATCTCCCTCATATAGCAGAAAAGAAAGTCAAAACTTTTCAGGATTAAACCATTCCAGTTAAGTTTGATTTCCGTCACTTCCCTTAACTTTTGGATGTCCTGTCTTCAGCTCAGCTCAAAATATCCCAGGTTTATAGAAGACTTTTTCCCAATTTGTGGAACTTCACAAAACCAGTAGATGAACTGGTAGCAAATTTAATTTACTCAAAATTTGTGTAATCCATTGCTTTAATCATTCTATGGTGTAGTACTGGGCTGTTGCTAATAGCTAGCAATACCAGGAAGCTGGGTTTTAAAATTCTTTAAAATTTAATATTATGTCATTAAAAGAGTGAATATCTGCAATATGAAGGAATTCTTGAAGAAAGTGATCACATGTAGATTAGATGACCTGCCAGTCAGGTAGCTCTAAATAAGTCTTCTGACAAGAAACGACCAGCAACTGGAATTCAACTGTGGTTGGACAACTCACTGAACCTCATGGGTGTTCCATCACTACTCCGCAGCAGCTGAGATTGACCTATGAATCAAGGCCTGTTGTTCACAGAAGGGAAGCGTTATCTATCTGATGCTTTTGCAGCTCTTTTCCTTTTTTGTCTCCTCCAAAAAAGGCATTCAAAACAAGTTTAATAACACCCCATATTGACAGACAGAGAATTGAAAGCACTCAAAAAAATTATGAGAACAGTCCGAAGACCGAAGACAAGATGTTATTTTCTCATGCTTTCTATAAGAGAACCAGTCTGTAATGTAATAGACTTGGTCTCCATGTACACTTTCTATATCTTTTCAGTTAATTTTTATTACAATGAAATAGTTCTTACCATTGGAGACATTCCATCTCAATCAACCATCTGCTATCTAGTCATGCTCCTTATTTTCCAAAAAATAAACTAGATGTGAAAGGCTGGGCATTTTATATGTTCTATTACTGCTGTGAATCACTCAAGCTAAATGTATTCCTATTCAGGAGGGATCAGACTTAGGCTTGAAAATTAGGAAAAGTTAATTTCATTTCACTCTAAGTCAAAAAACAGCTGCTGAATCTGATACTATTTCTTAAAATGAAATCTGTGAGAGTCCCAGATTATTTTCTTCCATGCACCATCCTTTCTTCTTTTCCCCCTTCCCTCCAGTTCAACAAAATACCCGTCTTTATCCTCACAAGGAAAGATGCTGGCAAAGAGTGCACAGCTTCAAAAGTAAGGCAGTGGGCTCAGACTAATTTTTGTAGTATACAGCTACAATAATTTTGAATAATATAAAACATAATAAAACCGTAAGTATGCATACAACTGCAGTTGCTCCATATCATTCTTCTCTGCGCTCAGTAGATCTCTCTTGTTAACATTTATATCCACTTCTCATTTTTCCCTATTTTTCCAGTAAGTTTCCACAGGGAACATTGCTATAGTCAAAGCAACATGCAGACTTCTTGCCTGTATGGATTGGATCTGAGTTTGGGGGGACTCCTGTCCTGCCCTCAGTCCTTGTACATATCAAGAGGAAAAGATATTAGGCAAAATCTTCACAAACTTCACAGCTTGGCACAGGCAGTGAAGAAGGAAAAAAAAAAAAAGTGCTGTTTCCACAGCATCTGTAGACTTTTATTGTTATAGGCAGGAGAAGCAAGAGGCAATTATTTCCTCATTTCTAAAATCTTTTGATCACATAATTAATAAATCCAAGGGACTCTTGCAATTGTTCTCATATTCTGTTCAAATAATCCAAAAGCAAGGCACATTCATACTGTGCAAGATCCCTCCTAGCTTGTTTTGTGTAGAGCTGCCATTAAGGTAATTATCTTTCAGACTGGCTACAATCAAGATGACAGATCTTTAAAACTGCAAAAAAGCACAGAAAATAAAATTGAGGGTTTTTTTTTTACTTGCATCATGCTAACTGGAGATTTCTGTGCTGCTCTTGCTTTGTATCCCCAGTGGATATCTGGGGGGGAGAAAAATCTCATCTTTTCTTTCTCCAAGTTAAACACTTTTTAATTTAAGCCATGTGAAAAATCCACTAAGTAGCCATATTTCATAGCTACAAAATGACACCTATCCACCATAGTGCAGAGCAACAAGTCTATTTAATTATATATATTTAATAATAATGCAAATCCTTGCTGAAGGAACTGTAAGAAAGTGTGTGTAACTTTGGGAAACAGACTAACATACTCTCAGGCTCTGTTTGAGCAGCATTAGGTACTGTATTACCTTTTCTTTGACCTCAGCTGAATGGAAGTAACAAAATATTGCTGTTAAACCTTTTCAGTAAGTCAAATTCCCATGCTTCCCTGCTGACTTACTACTTCAAGGCAGAATAAACAGCTTCAGAGAAGATACAAACAACTCACAGGAATTCATATCTAGTTGCATTAAGTAGCACAATAAAAAGCTGTGAAGGGTTGCATCAGCTGACATAAATACTGAAAAAACACAGCATATGGATATTTGTACAATGAAGCAGAAGTAAATTTCCATTTTGAAAGCATCATCAGGAAACAGCTTGCTGGCTAGAGTAAAGTGTTTGTGATCTTACATTTTCTTATTGCAGCAGCCAGATGTATTTAGCTGCCATAGTGGCAGATATAACTGATTATAGAATATAGATTATTGTTTTATTTGATAAAGCACCCGGGATGGTACTTATAATTATGAGGGCAGCACAGAGTCCTTTGCATTAAAGAGAAGATTGACAATGTTCAGAGAATTAGGAATGAATAGGCCATTATCAGGGCATCTGACCAGGAGCTGAACTATAAAACTTCAAGACACATTCAATAGGAGCTTACTTTAGTCCTCATCCAGAGTTTCTTTAGAAATGCTTAAAAGCACCTTTGAAACTTCAATCCAGAATTTTAATCTATAACTACTTTAGCCTTACTTGAAGCAATTGACCTTTGAATGCAGTAAGAAAACTTTTCAAGACAGGTCTTCCCCTGCCATCCCAATGGCCAGGCCTTTTTTTAGACTGCACGAAACAAACTCACCAGCTCTTTTCAGCCACAGAAAGTACTGCAAAAAAAAACCCCCAAACTCCCTCTTCCTTCTCTCCCCTCTTTATTTAATTTCTTACAACATAAATAGGTCAGTTTGTATCTGCTGTGAAGGCACTCCTAATCTGGGTGGAGTGTTTCCACTTTCAGTCATAACTGGGAGTATGTGTTGCTGCTCATCTTCCCCCTGAGCCTGGCACAAGCAGCTCGCTGTAGATCAGCTGGCTGGGGCTGGAGGAGTGGCACCCTCAGCTGCTCGCTGCATCCAGCTGTGCTCCAGCTGCTTGAGTTATTCTGTGATCCACAATCATTCCTGAAAGGAATAAATCTACTCCATCCTGTAACGAAAGGAAGGAAAACGGACAGGTGAAATTTGATAGTGATGTAAAAGAAAGGCTCCTGACACAAGCAGATGCCAAATGACATATCACAAGAAAATAATCCATCTTTGCAGTAACATTAAAAGGCAAACACACCCATTTCACTAAATTAATTTCTCTTTTCTATTAAGTGTGGGTCAATGTCCAGAGTCTTGTCTTTGTCTTTTTGCATTTTATCTATTTCCTCTTCCATGTTATTGCAGAGAATATCATATAAGGTGACCTTTATTGTTTCTAGCTCCCTTTATATTTATATTCCTCAGATCAACAGGAGAAAAAGAAGTTGAATCACTGGTCAAAACCCCTCCAGTTAAGCTCATTCCTCTCATGCCCTCGCTTTTATAATGGTTGTAGATATGGAACTTAAATGTCTGTAGATGATCGCATTTCATACTAACTAGTGGTCCTTGATGTATGTAACATACATTTTGCACCCTATTACACACCTGGCCTTTGGGCTAGACGAAGGAAAAAGCTGGAATTGTGCAATCATTCCAAATGGCTGTGAATTTTCAGGTACAGCCCATAGAGTTCAAGGTGAGAAAAGTACTTGAGACCTCTACAGGTTGTGCTTGTGGAGGAAAGTTCTAAAGCCTTTGCTTCAAGATGAAAGGACACTGGAGAAGTACTGTTTTACTGAATCATATCTCAACAGTGATATTTTAAGGTGTTCTACAACTTTGACCCACATTCATTGTTGTAAGAGGTCTGAATGCCCCACACTTCAGAGAGCCTGAAACGACACGTAGTGTGATGTGGAAGCCTTCAGTTAAAAAAATAAAAGCAAACTTCATAGGAAAAGAGAGGGAGTTCTGACTTTTTGTTCCCCTCCACTTTCTGATGTCCTCCTGGCAGGATGCACTGAAGTGGCAATCCCTTTCCAGGACTTCTGCAAAGTGTATCCCCAAGTTCTCACAGCTGTACAGGCAAGAACAGCCCGTGTATTCACCAAGAACTGGAAGACATATAGTATATATGGACACTATATACATACACTATCTGTTTTAGTAAGGAACAGGATTAAAAGTATTAAAAGAATGTATTGGATATAAATGACAGCTGTGACAGAAAAATGAGAACAACTTTCATGTTTTTATTGCTGCCTTAGAAGCAATTGATAAACAGTACACTTCATATATAAATGAGCATGTGTCAATATATGACAACAAAAATAAATTACAGTGACATAGTATTTAACTTTACAAGGTTGTACAAAATTTCCAAATATGAATAGATTTCAACTTAAAAATTTGAAATAAGTTAAAACTTCAACTATTCTGAAGACTTAAAAATATACATACAATTTCACTCAATCACAAAATTTACAGTATGATTTTTTTTAAGCTGTTTATTCTTATACACCCATATATTTTTGACTGTATTAGTGGAATATATCCTGCTATATGCAGCTTTGCTGCAGTGGGATAAAGGGGTTCCCTGAGGGCACAGAACAGGCTTTGAGTGTTCATATTTTAAATAATTTGATTAAATTTATTAGCTAGAAATATAAACCCAAAATGTTATTTATCTGTCCTATAACGAGAGACTGATTTAACTGCTCTTTCTAGAATTTTCACTGATGCTAGTGAGAATTTTGAGGAGCGCTTAACAGGAGGATTGAACTAAACTAAGTCTTTTTAGCCAGGATGAATTAGGTAAAAATATTTAAAGAAGTATTTTAAGAATAGCTGTTTATTATTAGTTGTCCTTACATAGCTAGTCCAGACTATGCACTGACATATTTGCTTCCACAAGTGATAGGAAAATATATTTGATAGGGTACTTTGAAGCAATGGGGTGGATTATGAATTGGCATTTTTAACACCTCAATTATATGCACATGATTACTTTATTAAATATTATGAAGACTAAAAGCATTGCCCAAAACTCCTTGGCTGTTAAGTGTGTGATAATTGAAAATGCCAAGGGTGTAATTCAAGCTGTAAAATAAGGTAAGGTGGAGGAAATTCGTACTGTGGCTGGATCTCTCCTGATAACTTAAACTAAGGCCGGTGCAAACAGACTCTGTGCACCAGCAAAAATGCAAAGGCTTGTTAATTCAGGAACCATTAGTGAGAAAACAGATAAAGAAATTTGAACAAACTGGCACATGTGAGAAAATTGCTCAATTGGCAAAAATACAGGAAGACACTTGTGCAGAAGTGAGTCTCAAACTGCCTGCGATTAATTTGGTAAGAAATAAAAAAGAAATCCAAAATGCCTATTTGTGAATTTTGTCCTCTCTGAATATGTTAAAATATCTATCAGAATTCTGCACCAGTAATCCACATTCTTTCCCCCAAACAAACAAATGTTCTGTGTACATCATTTAAATGAGAAAGGAAGAAAAGGAGTCATAAAGAGGGCAGAGCTGCGCAATTCCTCATTTCCATTTTTCTCTAATGTTATTGGTAATAAAGACCACTCCAGTCTACAATTCAGCTGGAAATTATTTTAGAAGCCACTGTTTTTGTTGTGTGAATATGCTGTCATTGGGCAGCAGGAAGGAGGAAGGGAACTGGAAGAAGATATACATATATATGTGTGTATATATATATATATATATATATTTGCATACACACACACACACACACACACACACACACACACACACACACACACATACATATATATATATATATAGGTATGAAAATGGCTGGGGGTGGCTTGCTCTGTTTGCTCTGTTTTCCAAGAGAATTTCTTTGCAGGCTCATGCCCAGGTAGTGCAAGGTGGGGGCACACAAGTGGAGGTTTTTAATGCTGATGGAGGCCACACAGTCCAGCCCCACAGCATGGTGCAGGGGCCTGGCTGCCTCCTGCTTTTCTGGGGAAAAATGTTCATTTCAGAAGCACAGAGGGAGCCTTTCCAGCAGCTGGAGCTGGGCTTGGATCAGCCCCCAGAAAAGGCTGTTTTTCACTGTCGCTAGGAGAGCATAGAGCAATTTCACTGAGCAACAGACTGGGTCATTAAGTGAATTAATAGCAGTCAAAGAATACTGTAGCATTTGACTGGAGCCAAAATTTCCTTCAACAAATTGGCACCTGAGGGGAGTCCTCCCACTCTGAGGGGAAGGACAGTTTCCCCAAAGGAAAGCATCTACATGATGAAGACTTCAAAACACTTTCTAGATTGTTTACCCTTCTTGCAACTTCTAATCTCAAATTACTTCAATCAAAACAATTACATTTCTCTTAATTGCTTGTTCTGTGTTCTGGCCCTGTTTTGACTCCAGAGAGGAAAAAATAACATGGAAATATATCTCAAAAGTTCAAGCAACATCTAATAGTTATGTAAACCTTACCTCACTGACTGCCTGGCACACAGTGTATTACTGTACAATCAGATATGTCTTTTATATCCCATAATTTGCTTTTTATCTTAACTAGCAAGCCACTCTATGAGCAGCAACTAAAGAAATGAGTTTATCTGCTTATATTAATGCAATTGTTATCAGGGGCATACAGGGTAAAAATCATTTGTAGATTACAGTAATGTATTTGCAAGGAAATTTCCACACGGGAAGGTGCCACCTGATTAGTTTTCTGTGGAGAGTTAAAAAAAAAAAAGATGTTAAAGTATCTTGGCAGGAGAAAGTCTCTTAAGAGCACAATGTTCCACTGTGATGGTACAGTGGGAGCCAAGTTTTGACAGCACATTTTGGGCTGATACCCATGCAGTGAAAGGAGAAATGTGAGCTCTCGTGGGACACTGGACCTGGACCGATATATTGATTTTTCTACCAACACACAGCCATGCACCTTCTGCCCTCAGGACTGCAATGGTGGCAGTCATGCCAGAGGGGAGAACAAAGCATTTGAGTTTCTCTCAGTACATCTTCTCTTACTCTCATTTTTATTAGCTGCATAAAGGAAGGTTCCTATAAAACACTGAAGCCAAGGAAAACGATTGCTCTTCATCATTATCTGCCTCCACTCTTCCAATTACTGTGCTAGTGTTTTGCAAACTGCTGTCAATATGAGCTAGGGCCAATTATTCTTTCTGAGAGTTTACCAAGACATGGAATTTAATTACTTGGCGGAAAACTGCTGCACAGTAAGGTAGGTGTTAGCAAAAAAAGATCAATTTGGCCAATAATTTAAAAAATGTTAATATTCTGTCTAGAACCTGAATGGGTAGCTATGACTAGATCACTAGACACCAGATTTTGAGTGAATGCTCAAGCACTGTCTTTTAACACAGCAGAAGTTGAGGGGCTCCTTTCCACTGTTTCCTGTTATTTAATGAGTTTAAAGCACATTCAGCTCCATGGTTTTGCTGAAGAAAATCAGTTTTATAAGGTGTAAAATTCCAAATTATTTTTCATGAACCTTTTTTTCTGAGATGCTTAATTATTGCATGTAATATCTCCATATATTTCAAAATCAGAAAGCAACAGGCAAAAGTCAATTTATTTAAAATGATCAAGCCTTAAAAGTATGTATTCAGATATTGTCTCTGGGACTTGTTTTGCTCCATAACCAGCAGAACAGAAAGCTTGCAAGTAATAGGAACATATCAGGAAACACATAAAATATGTTCATCAGATTCCTGCCATGTTATCTCTATTTCTATCACAAAAATACCCGCTATCTCCAAATAGAAGCAGGAAGCTTATGGCTCTTTCTTGTAACAACTTGACTGGTGTGTCCCACACCCTTCCTGCTGTGAGGTGGCAGGGGCAGGAGTTCCAACTTCCTGTGAGGCACAAGTCCCATGACTGCTGGTCAGCTTTGAGGCAGGAGGAATTGGGTTAAGAGGCAACTGGATGATGGGACATCTCTAGAAACCCAAGGATAACACCTATTCAAAAATGAAATCTCCTTCACTGACATCTTCTAACGTCTACAGCTTTCAACTGCAAAACTTCATATTATATTCATCATTTTCTTACTTCTTTTGGAAAGCAGTGAATCATTATTCAGCCTTTTTACAGCTTTAACTAAGAGCTCTTGTGTGCACTTAGTACATGAACTTCAATGATCCAGCCCTATGCAGCTTTTGAGAGCAGCTGTCCATCCTTAAGTCTTTATATCTCACCTCTGATGATGGATTCTGTGTCAGTCAATACATGTTGCAGAGACTAAAAACCAAACCAAACCAAAAGCAAAAGTGGCACCTGTGTGCATTAGTTTAAGTCTTATGCATTTTTCATGCTGATCCTTCCTGTCTCACAGCAGGAGAAATATGCAACTATGTAATGTAGCTGGACTGTTTTGAAAACAAGTGAAAGGACCTGAAAGGACCTTCCATCATATTCAGTGAAGTGCAGGGGAAGAGCAGGAGGTAAATGCTGTTCTACCCTTTACACAGAGGATTTTGTTCAGATTACCCTATGGCCAAGAGATCACACTAATTTTGAATAAAGGAGCGAAACATTTAGTCAGATGTGCTTCTACAGCCTGCAAATTAGAAAGTTTTGGTTCTAATATCACTTGTAAAATAAATAACATTAATGGTGATATGAGGCAAGCAAATGGAATGTATTTCTGTATCAGAAAAAATCAAGCCAACGGAGGATAAAAGCTGCTTAACTCCAGCTATATATGATTTCATATAGCTTTGCAGATGCATAGAAATGACATATTTGTCTATTGATGGCAGAGGGTATTCAATAAGTATATTCAATAAATATATGTGATAGGTATGTTCAATAGGAGGGGAGTGATCTATGTGAAGGATAAAAGAAATGAGTGGAGAAAAGTACTGAGCATTAGGAAATACAGCACAGGCTTGTTTCCTGTGATGTATCTGCATAAGCAGATTGCAGCACCGTGCAGAGTTCAGAGTAAATTGGCTTATTTCTTTTGCCCCATGGTGTTAATTACTCTGTGCCACAATGGTAATAATCAATCTTAATGTGGACACATTAAGCACAAATTAGGAAGGCCATTTGGCCATTTCCTCATCCCTTTGGCATCTCTAGATTAGGCAGTATTTCAGGAATGACTACAGTTGCTTTGTTACTCAAAAATTTCAATACAGAAGAAAAATAGGCTCACAACAACTGGATGTTTTGAAACTACATCAGGAATCAGATTCTTGTCTAGAAACTTTTCCACCATCGTGCAAAATTTTTCAGATCTTTTCAGTATTTTCCATAAATTAACTATGCCTGTATGAATGAATTGAAAAATAAATTTAAGTTCTCTTGGCACAACAATATCCTGTTCTTTTCTGATTGTTAGGCATGATTGAGTGATGATTACCAGATCATTTCAGGAGTACTTTCATTCCAGAAAGTGCAAGAAATAACTTTGGTCCGGGAGCGAGAAAGAATCTCCCATCAAACTCCTGGAAAATCCACATGTGCTCTGACAAAAAACCCCACTTACATATTAAGGCCTTGTTATTTAGTCCTAGAGTGCTCTAATAAGGATCTCTCCACAGAGGCCTGAGTGGGGTGTCAGAGTGCTCTGCCAACAGTGTAGCTGATGGTGACGCGTGCGTTTGGCCCACAGAGTCATTCATACACTGAACTTTTTTGGGCACTGTTTACATGTGTTTATTCACCCTTATGCAATGAGGATGTGAACATCTATAAAGCCTTTAAATGTCTTGGGTTTTTTTCCACACTTTCTGCCAAGTTACATAAATTTTATAGCTTCACTAGCTTGGAAAGAAGTTACCTCTCCTCACCACCGTTAGATTGAATGGTCTTGTCAACATTTTCTTAAGACATTCCCTTAAGCCAGCATCACACAGTCAAAAATTTATTGTTTGAAAACCCAGAAGGGGGTGAATGATCTAGATATAGTGGGTATTTCTTAGTCTTACCAGACAAATGAGGTTTTTAAAGCCTGCAAAATTCTACCCATGGGACTGGAAAATGAAAAGCATTACACCATGCAACATAAAGGGCAGAGCAATAGGATGGGATGAGGGAGGATGGTAATTTTTTTTCCTCTCATTGCTAATGGAAAGAGTGCTGTTCTTACCTTAAAAGAATTCTTAAAAGAATTTCCAGTGGTAACTTGCCTTTATATGTTTATGACATTTGCTTCAAACTGTTTTTATAGTGACTCGATTTCTCTTTCAAATTTGAGAAACTGGCAGTGATGTTCACACAGACAGGAGTTTCTCTTACATGAACCTAGGTAGAATCTATTCTAAGAGGCTTTTTTTTTTAATTTGAAAAAAAGGCAGCATGAGTTTGGGAAATGTAATGGAGTTAAGCCTAGTGCAGCCTTGATGCAATAGCTCAGTAAGTGAAATATGTTCATGCATTTCTAAATTTTGGGTAATGTCTAAAAAGCCAGCTCAATACACTGAAAACACCATATCCAGAAATAATGACAATGCAACTGCATAAAATATGCACTAAGGAAAGATGTGGAAACTTTTCTTGCAGATAAGCAGAGGAGACTCAAACACAGTTTCACTGTCCAGTTACAACTGATGAGGCATCAAAGGCAACGTTTACCCTGGCTGACAATTTCAGCCTAAGTTTGTACATACATCTGTAAACATTGCTGTAGATGTGGTACAAGTCTCTGTATGCACACACACAGTAGAGTCACACACATGTTATCCTTCTGAGATATACATCGTGCATGGAGATGTATAGGTACAATAAACACACTGTACAATACTTGTTGGAATAGGCCATGAAACAAGAATCACTTATCTTAATGTTTTCCCAGGTTACCTGTGTTCCTTCCATTAAACAACCCCTGACAGGGATTGGCTCTCTTGAGCCATCTTGATATCTAAAATTAAGCAAAACATCACTCAAGCACATCTAGGAACACATCTGGAAATAATTACAATGATATTTCTCAAGAAAAAAAATAAATACACAATCTATGTTATATTTTGAGTGTGCAGTGTGAGTGGTGAAGAGCAAAGTTCCAAATGCCAGTACAGCATGGGTAATGAGTTTGCCAGTTAAGACTGTGAAGAACTGTCAGTGACATCAAATACTGTGATGCTCAATCTCAGCCAGTTGCAGTGCCATGGTGTATGAAATGAAATAAATATAGTGCAGGATTCCCATTCATACTCAGCTTGCTTTCAACAAATAGCACAACTGCATTATCTCTGCCTTACTTTAAAAGCTGAAGTACAAAAATGCCTAAGTATCATTACAAATTAGCATTTTGCCTGATATCTTTCTGACAGCTCAAAAATGTAGGAGTAGAAAAATACAGATACTCTAAATGATCTATGCCTGCTACAAGGAAGAACATCCTAATTAAATGAAGTTTTTAATTCCATGAAAATCTGAATCTCATGCATGCTTCCACTAAGCTTCAAAACAGAAGTGTTTGGGTACCATGGGAGTGCAGTGCATGAGTCAGAAAAAGCAGCCATCACTATGAACACCTCAGCTCCACCAGACATCTCTGCATACCCTTCAGGCTAACAAGAAGCAACCTACAAATATGTACCACTTTGTCTTGCTCCCAGAAGTTAGTGCAGTGATACTTGAATGAGCAGATGCATAAAATATAAAAAGAATATATAAAATAGAAAATCACAAGGGGTGGAAGCAGGTTGTGAATAAGGACAGTCGGTTTGCATGGGCCAAAGGATATTCAGAACTACCACAATGAATATGTATTTTTTTTTTAAATTTCCAAATGCATTAAAATACATGAGGATTCAGGAACTGTGTGAAGTTCAAGCTAGTGGGGGTTTGGGAGGACATCCCTAGGGACAGGTCATTCCCTTGGTGAACAGACCATTTGTGGCACAGACCACTGCTGCCAATAAGGACCCGGCAAATGTGAAACCTTCTCCAGTTGTTTTTGGTATGTTTTATACATTTTTAGAAAAGAAACTATCAGACCTCAACACTATACAACTCCTGAAATTAGTAAAAGCGTCTTTTGATAATATAAGATCAAATAGCTTGGCAAAGGGAGATTGTGAAAGGAAAAAACCCACACCTGATAACAAGGCAGGCTTGTAGAGCACATTTTAGCATAAGAATGTAGGAGCCATCTGGAGGAAAATGAAGGTTTAGAATCTCAAATATAAATTTGAAAAGCGATGCATAAATAGTCAGATGGGTAAGAGGTGAGTGAAAATAGTTTATAAATATGACTGCTTTGACCATCTCTACTGTGTATAGGGTAGCATAATGAAAACTATTTTAAAAATTATTGATGCCGCTGATTAGGGTAAAAAAGCTAAAAACTTTTTGCTTTGATGTTTGCATTCTGTACAGGCAAACCAAGTGTACTTTGAGATCTCTACTCACTTTTTAGATATAGAAAGTTGATAATGAACCAAGATTTTTAGAATATTCTTGCAGAATAAGTAAATAAATATAATAATCAAGACAGCAAAATAAGAAAATTAAGCTGTACATAATTGAGAAAAGCCAACAGCTCTCTCAGACGGTGTGCATATTCCTACTGCCAGAACCCTTCAAGCCATTTATTGTTTAGGTTGCACAGAGCCACAGATTCAGATCCTGGGAACTACTCAGGCCTTTCCTATATCTGTTTAGCTTTAGATCACTGCCAGACTGATTTGCTGTTTACTTTTGTTGGAAGTGTATTAGGCAGGAGTAGGAAAAAATGCTTCATGCACCTCTGCCCCTGTCCTCGGATCTTCAGATCAGACATTTCTCAAAGTACAGAAGTAATAAACTTCTATCACAATTTTCCACTAAAAAGCCAGCCATGTATTATAATGTATTTTGTTGCCTGTTCAGAGGCTGACAGTGATTGGGGTCTATTCTACAAAGCTTTCTCCAGACTACCCAATGGCTCCTGTCTGGCTATCGCTTCTGACTTTTTGGTCCTCTTCATATGGAGTCTAATCTTGTATTATTGCAATTAGTGGAGACTGGTCTCTGAAAAGCCAGCTTTCAGAGCTCTGAGGAGAGTTAATGGGACTGAGCTGTTTGTCTGACATCAGAATGATGCTTTCTACTGTGTTTCTGACTTAATTTTCCTCAAAACAGATGAAATATTACACCATTTGTACTTCTTAAAAATAATTCTCTGTCACTGGTCTTGCATTGTTCTTCTTCTGCAACCTATTATATGTGCCTGTGTTCATAAATAATATATCCACTAGTGCATACAGCTAAAATTTTGTGTGTGCATGGGTTTAAAGCAAACACAGAAACATATAAAATACAAATTAAATTGATGCCCACTGTACTTGTAACACAGCCAAATTCTTAATATTTTATAGTGCATATTCCATTAAATAAATAATAACTAAATTGATCTATGCTACAATATGTGTATACATACACATTTTATGCCTGTAAATAACATTTTAAAGCCTGTTCACACATCAAAAGACAGGTTGTTTATTTCTCTGTTAAAACAATCCAAGGATTTAACTCTTCCTATTATGTAAACAGTGGTGACAGACGCTTTCAAGGAAGCTTAACTTCAATAAAAATAATAGTTTCCCATTTTAAAATCAATACTAATATACCATAAATCCCCCGATGAACTCTGGCTTCCTTACATGCTCTCACATTTTGTGTATTAGGGGCACAGCACTACTCTAGATATCAGAATATAATAATATGGCAATATATATAGATATAGATATATATTTAAATGTTAAAACAGTTTTAGGTCAACTTGAGTAATGAATATATTTCAAATATATGCATCTTTCTATGAATAAAGGTAATTAGTGTTCTTTGCAACATGGGTACCTCTGTATGTGGCTAGCAAACTAGAAAAACAATTCTGGTATCTAGCTCAAAATGCACTTGTGACATAGATGAAGCTTTAACTTCTTTTCTGTTTTGTAGTAAAATTGTACTTGCAGCAGAGTTTGAATATAATTTATGAGATTACTTTAGGGTAGACATTTTAAATAACTCATACAAAAGAGAATTTGTTTTAATGACAAGAAAGCTAGGTATAGTCTATTCATTTCTCAAGCAGACCTTTATGAATCACTTTAAAAGGACACTACAGTTGAAGACTGAAGAGCAATATTTATCAACATTAAATAAAACATTCGGTGAAATATGTATAAATATTTCTTCATATGAACATAACACAAAATTAAATAGTTCAGATACACAGACACCATTTAATATATTTCCACTGTTGTCAAAATCATCTGTAAACACCATCTCACACTGAATACAAAAGCAGCTTTAACATCAGTTCTGTGTTCACAACACTGATGCCCCTTTGTAAAATAAGATACTTGTTTTATTTTCAGCAAAATAAGAGTCTAAGCAATTAAAAAAAAAATAAAAATTGGTCAGTTCAAAGGAGAATACAAAATAATCTTTCAACATGTAACTAAATCAGATTTAGAGCAACAGTTTAAAGTACAATCCTTTCCCCAGGGGACCTCTGACTTTTATAAATCATGTTTGGTGCAGACCACATCACAAATACCAGGAAATACTGGTCATGTCTAAACTATAAATATTAAAGCCCTTTTAAAATTGTCTTTATCAAAAATTGCCAGGTAACAAATTGGCAATATCACATTTTTCACACCACCAAATAACCTGGCGTCAAACGGATTTAGGTGCACTTCTCCTGATGATTTTTAAAACAGGTTGTGGAAAACAAACACTTTTTAGTGAGCATCCTTCACATGCAAAAATAAAGCATTTCTTTGAAACAAATCATTTGCATCTGAAGATCACCTGGGCAGACAGTGCAAGCAGTGGGCTCCACCAACTTCTGTCAGAAAATTACAACTTGAACTTTCATCGGAAGCCGTACAGATACAGGATCTGAGCTGGCTCTGAGAAGGGTGGTGCATCTCCATGGTCAGGACAAGGTGTTGCAGGAGCCACGTGTGCCTTGACAGCAGCACAGCCTCCCCAGCAGGACACGGGGCTGCTGCTGATGGTTGTGCCTGCCTGGCTCCTGAGCAGCTCCCTTTGAGCATCGGTAGTGTGCAGCCCAGATCTGGGTTCCCATTGTCCTACGCCCTGCAAAGACAGCTTCATGCTCTTCCCTGAATGTAGCCTTCAATTCCTTTCCCCTTTGTGTCTTTTAAAGAGCCATGATCGTCTCTGTGCTAAAGATTAAGGTTTTACTGGGCAAGTACCCCATTATAAAACTGTAAACTCACTGGCTATGGTTTGGTTTTCTCAGTTTGAAATGTGGACATCATGTTTCGGCTCCAGAGATAAACTTGAATTTCAGACAGCAAATAATGAGCCATATACTCATAACATGATTTTCTGACTTTTTGAAAATTTCAATCATATGTAATCATGATGGGAGGCCCTGTAAAACCTAGAACAATAGGTCACCTCTTTCCTGGTATGTGTGCATTGCAGAGGTGTGAATGTATTCTATGCATACATACACACACACTCTCACACACACACACACATAACATCAGCTGCACACATAGATACTCAGAAACCAGGAATCAGGGGTACAGTTAACAATATACCAGAAGAGAAGTAGACAGGAAGCTCTACTGGGACAACAGTGAGCAATTTTTCAACCTACACAGTGTCTCAAATAATTTCACAATCCTGTTTCACTAGCTTGCTACATCTGTATGTAACTTGAATTGAAAGTTGTTGGATTCCTTGGAAAAAGAAGAGTTGGGCTAGCTAGATGTGCTTACCTGAGATCCCAGAGTTGATTATAATCAAAGAGCTGGGCAGATCAGTAATGGGTTTATAATTGCTATACAGCTTCTCGCAAATTCGTAGGAAAACTTTATTAAATCTTTCACTCCTTAGTAAAAATGATGAAGTTTCTTAGTTTTTGCTGAATGTGGATTTACTTTTATATTAAACTGGATTTATTGAAAGGATAAATAAGCCTGGCAGCTGCTTTCATGTTTTGATGTTATAGAATCAGAACCCTGGAACCATCTTCCCACCCTAACCCATCCCATCCCTTACTATCCTGCCCATCCTGCCCTGTCCCGTGCCATCCTCCTCTGTCCTATCCCATCCCATCCTGTCCCATCCCATCACATCCCTGCTTCGTTATTTTTTTGATTTGTTTAAAAAATACTATTCTATGAAGCCTCCCTAGGGATCCGCTTATGAAAAATGACGGACTGCCTTTGCTGATACTGCTGCTTGCGTCTTTTTCGTTTGTCACACTGGCACAGCAGCAGCATCTTGAAAGTGTTTCTGAATGTTTTGTTACACAGTGCATAGCACATGGGGTTTACTGTGCTGTTGATGTAGCAAAGCCAATACCCCAGGTGCCAGAAAGTTTTGGGGATACAGCTGCAAAAGGTGTTCACCAGAACCATGATGTTATATGGGGTCCAGGTAATGATGAAGGCAAACAAAATGGCACTGAGTGTCTGTGCTGCTTTCTTTTCTTTGATAAGTGACATTCGTTTCCGTTTTGTGATCTGACTTCTGGTCTTCAAGGCAAACTTTTTTGCCAGGGTTGCTTCCTTAAAGGACAAGGGCAGGGCTGTCGACGTCTTGGTCACTGATGAGATGCCATCAGAAGCTGTGGTTGTCTCTTCTGATTCTGGTTCAATTGGAAGCTTATTAAAGCTCTTTTGGAAATTTCCACCGTCCTGAACACCTTTGGGAGGGTGCGATTTTTTAGGTTTCTTTTCCTTTATTTCTGCATCGGATTTCTGCAGTTCATCCCCTGACTCATGCAAATCTTCTGAGGAGGGTAGTTTTGTGGAATTGAGGATAGCACTGTGACCAGGAAGCTTCAGCACGATTGAATAGATGGCTCTGGTCTCTGCAGCAATGTCTTCTTCGTCAGAGGAGGCTGAATTTTCAAGGGAGGCAGCAGCATCGTTGTTGTTCCAGCTGTCACTGCTGCTATGCTCTTGGTCCCCCTGATCTGTGCTGGGTTCCCAGCTCTTCATGGTGAGCCAGAAGTGGCAGCGTCTGTATTTCTTTCGGGAGGAGCGCTTCATGTTCTGCCGTTGCAGCTCGTAGCTGCTGCAGCTCCGGGAGCTGCCTGTCTGGTGCACAAAGCGTGCCGCCTCTGCTTCGCTGCCCGAAGCCTGGAGCCCTGCTAACTCTTTGGTGCGTTTCTCCGTCTCCTTGTAGATCCTCCAATACAAAATACTCATAATGGTGACCGGCAAATAAAAGGCAGCTATGGCAGTGCCAAAAGTGATGATAGGTTCACTTAGAAACTGGATGAAACATTCATCGGGAGGCACAGTCCTCTCCCCAACAAAATACTGCCAAAACAAGATGGCAGGGGCCCAAAGAACAAAAGAGACGATCCACGCTAAACCAATCATTACCCCAGCCCTTTTGGTTGTTCGTTTGGCTCTGTATGTTAGTGGCCTAGTGATGGAAAAATACCTGTCAAAGCTTATCACAAGGAGATTCATGACAGAGGCATTACTGGCGACATAGTCAATGGAGAGCCAAAGATCACAGGCCAAACTTCCCAAAGCCCAGTGGTCCATGATGATGTACGTGGTATAAAGGTTCATGGAAAGAACACCGATGATCAAATCTGCACAAGCAAGGCTCAACAAGAAGTAGTTGTTGACTGTTTTCAGTTGTTTGTTAACCTTAAATGCAACAATCACTAAGATGTTTCCTATGATGGTCACCAGTGCAAGGATCCCAGTGAGGAAAGCAATCAAAACTACTTGCCAGACAGTGTGTCCACCCAAAGGGTCTTTGCTTGTGGCATTTAGGGTCATGTTTGTTGATTCCACAGTGGAGAAAGGAAAACTCTCTGTGGTCTGAGGGAAATCATAGCTGCCAATGAGTGATGCTGCTTCATCGAGGAGTCCTGGTCCATGCGAATCTCTCTTCCAGAAGGAGCTCACATTTGGAAAAAGGGGCGAGGATGAACTGTTATTTTGCATGATCATTGTGGCTCTCTGACATAGTCTGTAGCAGAGAAAAACCAAACAAAAAACAAGTGAACAGACGAAGATGTTAAATAATTTTCCTCATACTTGTACATAAAATCACTTTAGCACTTTGAAAGATGTCTTTCAAAAGGCAAGCTGCCTGTGACACATTCCAAGTCAAACCTGTATATGATAGTACTCAACTTCCAGAATGTGATTAATCTGAGCTCTTTATAGTGATCCTGTTGTGTTTCCTTACAAACACTGACTAACAGAGGAACCAAAGTCACAGAAGAATTTGAATCTACAGTAGTATTAAAATGCCCCCGAACTCTAACTCTGAATTAAAACACTCCCTGCTGGATCTGTCATGAACTCAACATCTCAAAAATCCGCTGTCCTGAAGCTTTCAAAAATTAAGTTCCAATCACAGGAAGCCACAAATCTTCCAAGTTCCAATCAACACATGTCCCCAGTGCTATCCTGGCTCTGGTAAAACAGAGCCACTGTCTCTGCTGCCTCCAGCTAGAGCTGATGACAAACGAAAATATTGTTCTGCCTTTCCTTAAACTATGGAGATACAAGCCAGCATCATTTCACTGTGTCAAGCTACTCTAACCTGTGAGGCTGCAAAAGTCTTCCCACTGTCATCTCTGTTCAGCTATCTGATAAAAGTAGTAAAAGTTCTCATTAGCACATGCCACTATTCATTTTTTTCATGCACATTTTTATACTTGGACTAAGGATTTTGCACATCTAATGACTTCAAAATTTCTTTGGGGCAACACATGGTAAAAGTTCCTTTGAAACTATGGTCTCTAGAGTCAGGAAAAAACCTTTGGCAGATGTATGTCAAAGCAATCATTAAACACTTAAGGAAAATAGGGGGAAAAAGCATGAAAGGGATTCATAATTAAGCTTTAATCCTTTTCCCTAAGCACTAACATAAAATGAAAACATGTTCAGAAATAGGAATTTGCATTTCCCTTATCATATTAGCTTCTCTAGTCAGCTGACTGGATCCATAGAAATAAATCAATTATGTCATCGAGAAGAAAAACTTCTGATGAGAAAGTCCATCACTAACTGTAAATGTTGAGCAAAATATGCTGTCAATGTTTGTTTGTTTGCTAAATATGAATCCTTCCAGAGTCAATATATAATGGCATGAGATAATATTAATTATCACAATACAATGATCTTGCACAAATATTTACCCAAAAGAGGGGGGTTTGGTTCTTTTTTTCCTAATTAATTTCTAAATTTTGCTTTCCCTTGAACTGTACTTGGTTTTGTTATGAAGCCATAGGACACTGTGTGAATTTAAACAGTTCAATTTCTTTAACATATGCAGTAAATAGATTAGGAATTTCTTTCCTTCACTCGTGCCCTATAACTAACACAAACCTCTCCCCTATTTTGATATCTAGTGTAAATGAGGTATTAATGTTTATTTTTATTAATAGGAACACAAGGTTACAATGACGATTCCACATTATAATCTAATTCAGTCTACTTTTAATTCATTCATCAATGTATAACTCAGAATAAGAACACAACATAAATGAACAAATACTCCTCTGGTAAATCACACAGTTAAAATTTAAGTCTTTTCCTGAGAGAATGATTGAAAACTCAGAGGAGCTCAACTTCTAAAAAGGAAAAATGGTAAGACAGGACTGCTGGAAATCATCCTCCTGCAATGTTTTATTTAGGAAGCAGGCATTTTTTCCAGAGCTGTCAGACAGGATGAGGTCAAAACCAGAATAGTATGAGAGAGATCTCAAATAATGATATTTTCTAAATATATGCCAGAAATTATTAATGTTATAGGGTGCAGATCTTCCTTCACTCACGCTAGGGACAGAGAGCAGAGGATGAAAGCCAGGAAGCATCCGCTCTGCAGCCATAAATTTCTAAAACCTCTGTAGGGCAATCCAGTCAAGTATTGGTTGAGAAGTCTGACAGGTATATTTAGATGTCAATGATATTATTATGCCACTTTTTCATAAGAAAAGACAAGCTGGTATCTTCTAACTCACAAGAAAAGATCAGGAAGAATATATCAATAAAGGAGACCAAACTTCCACTAAAATGGATAGAATAAAAACCCAATATCACTTAGAAGTGATGATGAAAAATAACAGTATTACTAAGAAATAAGAATAGTTAACAGTTAGGTAGTAGTTCCCATTTTCTTTGTATAACACAACCAGGAACTAATCTGAGTGCTGGCCCTGGAAGTCCAAAACAAATACCACATAAGAAATACAAATACTCTTGTAAAATGAATATGTAAATGCCACACTATCTATCACTAAGTCCATAATCCAATTGTGAATTCTATTTAACTGTACACTTTGAAACGGAGTTCCAGTGGAAATATGGTGATAAATCCTTTCAGAAATGCCATGATTCAAAAGACTCATGATGAGGAGTCCTGGGATCATCATAATTCAGCTGCAGTCTTTCAGACACTGAAGTGCTGGAACCAAACCTTTCTTTCTCAGGTCACTTCTTTCATGTCTTTCAAAGTAGCTTCTCTAAGTTATTGTTTCAATGAAAACTTCAGCAGTCCTCAGCAGTCCAGTAACTGAGGAAAAGGAGAACCTGAGAGCAACGCACTGTCTGTCTGTCTCCTGCTGTCCAGTGCAATCCTGCGTCTGAAATTCAGCTTTTTAAACTCCACAGGGATTAAAGGGAACCCTAAATTCGCACTGACTGCATGATAAAATGGAAGTGCTAGTGGGATGATTAGTACAGTCTTTTGTTATTCTGCCTCTTCTACAAGCTCCTGCAATTGAACCATTTAATTCAATAAAAAATGTATTAACCGTATGTTCATCTGCACAGAAAAAAGAAAATATCACTACCACCACCACTATAATATGCCAGAGCAGCACAACTGGATTTTCCTGCCTTTAGGAAGCCAAGGCAAGCTACATTATCCATCATTCTCCAAAACTGCCATGCAGTTTCTGCTCTCTGGGTAAGTGCTACAGGGAAAGAGTGTCCTGGGTTTGACGAGATGACAGTGGGATTTGCAGTGCAGCTGCCAGCACCTGCCCAGCAAGACAAGCTCAGACAGAACAAAGTGTGACCAAGTGGGAAAGCAGCCACACATACTTTGTTAAAACAAACAGTGCAGCACTGTCTGAGTGAGGCAAACAAACCAAACTGTGAAATGATTACAGGTTTACATACCACAATAAGAATTTACAAATCGTTGGTATGATGCACTACATTGCAATTTGAAGGCAGGGAGTAGCAAAGGAAATTTCTTTTAGCCTAAGAATATATAATTACTTACCTAGGATCATAGTAATGGTATTCCCTGTGGGTTTGAGTATTTTTGTTCTTGTTTCTGCTTTTTAATAGGATCTTATGAAAGGTACAGGCCAGAGAACACCAGATGCAATGTACACTTCCCAGGATTATTCAGGGAAAGCGTAAGCCCAGTAAAGGCAATGGGCTATAAAGACTTTCATACACATCCATCCAGCACACCTCTGCTCTGCCCAGCCAGAGGGAGTGAGATATTTGATATCCCATTAAGACTGGCTGGAAGGGTAGGAGGAAGCATCTACAAAAATGGTCAATGATTTCAATAAATGGGTATAACCCAGATTTAAAAGTCTGAAATTCATTATAGTCTAATTTATTGCATATTGCTGTAAATAGAAAGTAAAATAGAATAGACAGTAGTAACAGTTCTGTCACACATTTTCAGTGCATTTAATTTCTAACTGCGTATTTCATATTTAAAGGCTTATGTGAATATCCCACATTTTACCAAAACTTTTCTTTTCCTTAAACCTTCCTGTTCAAGAAGTCTATTTTTCTTGCTGTCCTTAAAGGGGTCTAAGAAGCATTTTCTGGGAAGTGAGATGGTAATCTATGGGTTTGGCTATGTCTGAGCTCAAAACTAGCAAGCCTTTATGGCTGAAGAATTTCACACTGCATCTGTTTACACAGACAAGAAAATTGCTTACCTTATTTTTCCATTTTCTTCTGCAGTGCTCTTATATACACATTAGCCTAAACAGCAGAGAGCTCCATGGAGTGATTTATAAAAGTATTTTCTAACACAGAGAAAGCCTTCAGAATGTTCAATACAGTTACCTAATCTAGCACATATACTTTGTGCCAAAACTATTATTTGGTAAAATAAAAATATACATCTGAATTTTAAGGTCATCCTAAGACTATTAGCAAGATTATGTGTAGCAATTTCTCAAAACACACAGAGGAATTTTTCTGGTTGCTTTTTTCTTCAAAATACAGTGCATTTTTTTCAAAGTACAATAAAGAATTTTAAAAGCTTGTAATGGAAGAGGAAAGCATTCACAGTTTTACATTTATAGTAGCTCGTATCAATTGAAGTTAGTGTAGCACAAAGTACAGGATTCCATATGAATGTTTATGTGGCAACAGGAAGCACAGTGCAATTATCGGTGAACACAACCTCAGATTTACCATGACTAAATTAAACTTATATTAAATATATCATGCTAAATATAGTTTTGCTTCTTTGCAGAATGAGAGTATAGAACAGAAATCAAGCACACCTGGAAAAATCCTGGCCACTGTCTTGTACATTCACAGTAGATAAAAACAAATGACTGATTGTCATATACTTTTATATATACATATATATGTACAAATACACGTATCTACATACAAATGTATGTCACAGATAGTGTGTATATATATAAATGTATATAAATGTATATATATGTATATATAGAGAGAGCTGCAGATGAAAGGATATGTATATATACACTTATGTGTATATACACACACATGTATATCTGCAGTTACATATACACATAATTTTGTCACATTGTTCCAAATATTGATATAAGGGAAGACTGTATCTTTCACTAATTAGCTATCAACTTGATACAGATAATGTTCAGTCAAACATAACCCAGTAACACTTCAACCCAAACTCTTCTATTTTGCATCCATTAATATGTTTTGTGTTCTAAATTCACCTAAATTAAATGCCAGTGCTTTAAAATCACTTTTGTGATTAATGAATTAGATTTGCTCATTATTTGCTTACTCTATTTCTGCAGCTAGTTTGAGGTATAGTATAAGCAAATTAGGAATTAATTTCTCTAATCATATGTATCCTTTTCATTACTTTGAAAAGGGTATAGAGGACCTAGTGCTCTGAGCTCCCTGAGCCATCTCCCTTGCAGCCCTGCAGCCAGAGGAAAGGAGCATCCCTCCTTGGGGGGGCACAGGCAAGGGGATGCTACCTCAAGTGTTCCTGCTGGGACACCTGAGGATGCCAGACTGGGAGCACCTGAGTCTGTGTACCTGGCACAGCCAGGACACAGACTCTAGAGCTGGCCTATGGCTCTTCTGTGCCTTAATTTGTCAATTAGCTTTTGACAAACATCTACCATCTCCTTCACTAGGACTGAGAGACTTATGTTCATATTGCCCAGCTGTACCTGCAACATCCTCTGGGGATGTGATGGCTTAAACTGTGTTTGCTTTTACAGAATTTGCTCTTTCAAACACCTTACTTCTTGAAGTATGAACCCTTCACTTATATTACAATAGAAATGTAACTTTGAATAGTGATGTGTTTTAATGGCCAATGACTTCAGTGAAAACATCTGCTCATTTACATGGCCTCAAAAAAAGAGAATAAATACTGTGTTGCCATTAGGACCAAAGAAGAAAAATCTCAGATGTTGCATCTGTGCAAAAATCCAAATATGCATTTCTGATCTTTTTCACTTAAGACTTCCATCAAGGATTGAATTTATTATACAACCTATATAATTCTCTTGCATAATTTTTTTTATAGGTGGCACAAATATGCCATCTATAACAAATATACATCCTAGTCTGCATAGTTAAATAACAGTGATTTTAACAGATTTACTGAATAAATGTTTCTGTATTACTTATTACTTATTTACTCCGTGACCCAGTACTCATTCACACCATGACTTTTAGTTTCAAAATAAGCCTATCTTGAAATCTGCTGAAATGATTTCTAGAAGTTCCAGAAATGAGCCATTAATCTCATTTGTGATAGGTCTCAGAGCAGTGCAGGCTTCTCACATGCAGCAGTGGCAGCAGACTTGCCAAAGGAAGGGTACTTGTCTTTCTTGCACAAGTGCACTTAGTGGTTATTGTCTAAACAATTCATACAGAACAAAGAGAAACCTTCAAAAGCCTGGGCTTGGACATGTCTAGAATTTTTAAATGCTTGAAAACCAGAGCAAATCAAGTCTAATTAAGATTACAGTAAATATTGACTATCAGCTTAGTTAAATCTATGAGGTACAATTCTATAAAGAGAGGAAATTATTTAAATTCCAGGCAGTTTCAGTGAGCTTTATGAGAATTACACCCCATCTGTCTAATTGATATTGAAGGAAACAGACATGCAGCCTGAAGTTAATAAGAATTACAAATACTGAGAGTTTTACTGACTTTGAGGAAACAACTGCAAATGGACTTTGCAGGTATCTGAGGACATGAAAGTTTGGAAAAAGGGTTTATTACTACACTGAATATAAATATGGCATTAGATTTCAATGAAAGAAGAATACATGCCATTCAATTATCTCCTCTATAATGTGAGTTTTTTCCCTTGAATAAAACCCATCCATCTTAGAGACTTTGTTTAAGCATTTTATTATATAAGCACTTTTTAAACCAGGATTTATTAACATTTTGTTAATTAGTATAATGTTGGATCAGAGTTGTGATCTAGATTTTCATCTCTCTCTTTATGAAACACCATCCATTGACTACACAGATAATCCTCCCAATAAGATATTTAAAGTCACATTAAAATGTTCACTATGTGAAACAAAGTAATGGGAACTCTTAGGCTTAATTATATCATTCTCCCAGATGTTGGTAAATGCTTGAATACCTTGAATCAACATGGAAAAATAGTGTCTAAAGAGAAAAAAAAAAAAAATCAAAAAATCATGCCTTGTGAGTGATTACTCCTCTCTTACTGAAATGGCACCATCCTCTATGAAAATAATCATGCTTAGCATATTGATATTGAGAAGAGCTTTATCAATTCTAGATAAAGCAAAAAAAAAAAGTTATTATATTTCTAATCCTGCTCTAATTTTAGTAATACTGGGACACATTTAAATTCCATATTTAATGTGAATATTAGCCATTAAAAACCTTTACAGGGAACAACAAACCTCATAGGCAGACCCCTTTACTATCTTCAACTGAACTGCTTTAAAATGAATTAATCAATTGATTATGCCTTAATTAGAAATAAACTTTTGCTTTTTCTGTTTGCTCACTACACAATACACCTGCAGAGAAAACTGGAACACCGTGCAAACACTTGTCAAGTATCAGAGAATTCAGAGAGCCTGGAAACTGACATCTAAAGAAGCTCACCTGGAACCTGACACAATCTTTTCAGTTTCATTTGTCTTCAAGAAGAAAATGAAATGACAAAATTTCTGTCAAGCCTTGAAACCAGAAAATTGAAAATATTTTTTTATGGAAATCTTCTTCATGGTGGGAAAATAAATAGCCCAAACAACAACAGCAACAACAACAAAACTGTAAAAAAGCTCCCTCAAACCACAGATGTTCTGCTTTTCAAAACAATATTGTTTTTACCTTCAGAAACAAATTTTCTCCCAGAACTGAATCTCAGACATTTTGTAACAAAAAGTGCTTAAAGCTCCATTCCATTGTTCATTGAAGGAAAATTATCAAAATATTTGTGTTTCCATCAAAGTTTTGCACAGAGCTATCCAAGTCTGGACACAATGTCGTGTTTACCTGGTGTCAGGTCCTGTTATACAGAAGAGCTCTAAAATGCATCATTTAAGTGCATTAAACAAGGTGAATTTGAACTTCCCTGGAGTGTCAGAGAATCCAAAAGTTTCTAAATTGAACTATTGCTGACCACTAGGTTTTCTACTGTAACTATGGCACTGCATGCAGGTATTAAAAGAGCAGACTATCTACTTTGGCTTTTGTCGATGATGGATAGTGTAGCAATTTAACATAAGATGCAATAAAGTGATTTGAAAAATGCTAGGAAATGCTCTATTAAGGGAAATTTATTGCTATTGGCTTTAGTGATTGAAATATTACTGCTATCTACTGTGGCAAACCCAATACTCCCACACAGGACAGATGGCTTACTTAAAAAGTGAAAGAAAAAAACTCACAACTCTGTTGAGAGATTTCAGCTAGAGGAGAAAATTCACAAAGGAATAACTACTGGCTAACGAAATCTACATAGCTTTTTGGACACAAACTATTTATATGGAAAATAAAATTTTATGAGAAACTTTGTCAGAATGTTATGATTTTAATATAAAACACTGTTTATTATTTTGTCAAAATAATGCCTTAAAGCATGCAATCATAATAATGTGTTGAAGCATTTTTTACTTGGTGCCAAGTTGTCACAGTTGGTGAGAAAATAATATTTTTGGTGCATTTATTTATTTAGCTGTTTTACAGAATGGAAATTCCTATCATCTGAGATTTGGGGATATCTTTTCACACTGATAAGCTTACAAATTGTGCTAGTAATTCATTGGAATGGATTTATTTGCTGGGGTGATAAAGAGCTCTGTGTGTATCTTTTTTATGTATTATATTTCTTTAATACAATTGCAAACAAAATGCTGTATTGTGGTTGGAATGGAATATTTTTTACCTCAGTGGAAAACTTTGGTAAATAATCAAGAAAAAAGGGAAAATACTTTTTGCTTCAACATGTCACTCAAAATATTCTAATAAATGCTTTGTTTCTTTATTTCCTAGTATGTTTAAAGTCAATCTCTCCATCTATTTAAAAGTGCAGTTTAACACTCACTAGGTGGCACAATAGTTATTCAGAAGCAAAAGTCTGGATTTAGCAACAAAATCTTAACCAGTCTCTGATAAAGCCTTTGTCTTATTCATAGCAATTACAAACCAAATTATATCTATTCCTTGATAGGGACAGCAGATAAAGTAAATGCAAATCATCCAAGTATTGGTCTGAATGCAACCAGCAGCCAAATTACAGAAACCAGTGTTCTCTGCTGCAGTTTAACTTAATTTCTTTTTTTTTTCTTTTTTCCCTTGGAATACACACATCTGCAAGTCCTAGTGGAATTCTTGTAGATTAATCAAAATGGCCCATTCCAAACTTCAACCTCCTTTATGCATGCTGCCAGGAATTTGTAAAGTCTCTGGGAAATCGATGGTGGCAGGCACTGTGGATTTTAATGCATGCAAGCAATTGTTCTTTAGTGAGATACAGACAAGTAATCAAATAATGCTCCAATGCTATCCTCCTTTTTTAGGTTTTGTTTGCAGGGCTTGTGAGTTTCTTTTGAGTTACAAGAGCAAAGATGTGCCCAAGTGGGCATGTCACTAAATGGAGACATCTCCAGCCAAAACAGACTTGACAGAGAGAGAGGAGGAGCTAAAGAAACATTCATTTTTATTTATTCTACATAAATGCCTGTTAGTAGCCCTCATGACAGGGTCCTCTTCCTGCTAAGATTTAACTAGGTTTGCTGGACTATCTCCTTTTCAGCCCACTTGAAATATATCCCTATAATTTAAAGGTTTTGAACTACAGTTTTAAAAAAATCAGTGCTAGTATAGAGGATACACATTCACAAGGCAGAGATTTTATTCTGTGTGCAAAATAGATCTGCTCCAGATATTCACTGCAGTTACAGAGCAGAGTACTGATTTCTTTAAACCCTCTTCTCTGATGGTTGTAGGAGGAAGCACAAGGCTGAGGACGGAAAATGAAGGACTCAGGGTTAAGAAAATTAAATGTGGAAGTCAAGTGTATTCCAAATTCTGTCACAGGATTTCCATACACTACAGGAGTGATGTATTCAGATCTTTAAAATAATGTCACCTTACCTTGAAAGGGTAAAGTGCAAAGCTGAATTTAGTAAATCACAGGCATTCCTCAACGTTCATATAAACAACTTTGTAAAATGAAGGATCTTAAACTATATCTTTGTATGGTTTTGTCTACACAATTCTAAAATTATAAAATCGTACCATCAGCAAAAAAGACCAATTTTAAACTCAGCAACTATATTTTCGTCTATTACACTAAGTTTTCTATTCATTATCTACCTAACACAGTCATGGTACTCTGTAGTCCCTCTTTTTTCCTGTTTCTGAGGACTCAGGCATTCTGTACATGATAAATAGAAAGACATGGAGATATAATTACATTAGCTGTAAAGGTTGTTATCTAAGTAACAGGATTTTGCTTCTAAAATAAGAAGGTAAAGTGGACTCATGACTGTTTGCATTTTCCCTTTCAAGCCTATAAAACCTGCATTTTGTAAACCCATTACAGTCTAGGATAATCAACAAAAGACCTAAAATCAGGAATCTTATATAAATTAGAAGGAAAATATTTTTCCTAGCTTTGATAGGGTCGCTCAAATGGTAAATATAATACATTATTTTCAGAAAGTAGAAAACTAGAAGAAAGATAATATGTACCTGGAAAAAATGTCTCCTGCTCTAAAAGGTCAGAAGTATTTTAATGCTTGAACTACGAGTAGGCATACATGCTGCACATCTTTTCACAAAGTCTCATTGCCTCAAATCAAAAGCAATAATGCTGCATTATTTCCTTCCATCCATCTGTATTTTCCAGCTGCCCCAGTTTTATGCTTTGATTTGCAAGTGAGCTGTACTTTTAGGCTGCTGTGGGTCTATTTGACCAATTATTTTTTAGAATCAGAGAAGCATGCTCTATTTGGTTGCCACTCAGGAGAGTATTTTGTTTGTTGTTCTTTTAATCTTAGAAGTCCTACAGGGACACTTGGGTAAAAGCTCCTAGGACTGAGTAGTCTTAATTAGGTAAGTATCTGCAGCAATCTGTGAACTCCAGAGAAGACAAAATGGCTTGGGATTTCCATGGTGGACATCAGAGAAGAGGACAAATTTAAACCTCACTTGCTGTTATCGGTACCTTCTCACCCCATTCCTTGCAGGATAAAAGGTTTATTGTAGAAAGGCCAGTGCAGGCTTTGTCTTTTTTTCTCCTGCATGACCTGAGCAACAGCTCTAGAGGTGTTTCAAGATCAGTGTGTTTCAAGATCGGTATTCCCAGTTTGCAGGACTTGTGACCTGGATCCTTGCATTCAGAAAGAGGTCTGCACTGCAGTGTCACTGTGTTCTTAAAAAACCATCCACATGTCCTGTAGGCCAGGGCATGTCCTTTGGAGAGAAGGAGGTGTGGTTAGGGTTTGCATCCAGTGCAGGGATAGCAGAGGAAGAGTGGAATGGTCAGTATAAACTGCACATACTTGTGAATGCTCATGTGCTAAAAGCTCCTGCATGAAATTTCACTGCACAAACAAAACCAATCTAGATAAAGATAAAAAGGGACACAAATTATAAAATACAACGCAAAGATGGATGTTGCAGTGTTGTAACTCCTTATGGGAACCTGAAATCAGCAGGTAAAGCAGGGTGGGCATGCAAGCAATCCTTCCTTTAGGGATAACAAATCTTGTAGCTGAAAGTAGCAACAGAATCACTCGAAGAAAAAAGGCATTCCATTAGTTGGAGCAACAATTCTCGGTCACCAGTTCTCCTTCTTCCTATGGTGCTCTCATGGCTAAAAGAAGGGCTGTTACACCCACACACAGTGAGGAGAGGAGTCCAGGTATAATGGACTGAACAGGTCAAGAATGGCTGGGGCTTGTAAACCTCTTCTACAGAGGAAAGCATCTTCAGCAATGAAGAGAAAGAACTTCTTGAAAATGGCTGGAACCTTCAAGAGAAAGAACTGATTGAAAAAAGCTAGAAAAATGTCTCTTTCCTAAGAACCAAAATTTTTGTTTGTCATGGCAGAAATAGAGATTCAAAGAGTAGGAAGAGAAGAGCAAAGGTTCTGTTAGTATCAGAATTTTATATCAGAACAAGACGAGTACATGGAGTTGTTTTGGCATATATTATAAACAAATCAATGTCTTATTTCTCATATGTCTGAAAACAAAAGTGCCAGTGATGATCTTAGTGAAGAGAAGGAAGAAGCCACACCACCGCCCAGGCTTTCAGGAAACCCACACTTTTTGTTAAATAAATACATGAAATCCCTACCCACTTACATCACTTTAATACCATTTCAGCTGGTGGGATCTGATCACAGATGCTTGGTACAGTAGCATGAAGAACAGAGCTAAAAAGAGAATCAGGTTTCCAAAGAGACCAGGCACTATGGCAAAGCCAGTGAAGCTGTGAGCTGGAGCCAGGTGATGACAGATAAACACGTGGGCTTCTGAGTCCAGTCCTGCTCTCTGTGACTCCAGCTGCTGCAGATGAAGCAAATCCACCATGCTTGCTCCTGAAGTAGTAACTGCACGGGACCTCTCTGGTTCAGTATCATTTTATGAAAGAAAAGAGGCAGGGAGAACTGAATCTCAATGAAGTAGTCAGACATTAGAAGTGACAGATGATAAAAAGAATGCATTTCCAGGCTTAACCTCACGTCAGTCAATAGCAGTAGCAGGGAGCCTCAACAACTCCTTGCTACCAGGGAAGCAGTAGTTGCTGAAAGAGGAGGAGTTTATGGTATTTCAACAAACCCATGGGCACAAGGAAAATGCACTGGATTTATCTGTGTCACCTGAAATACAAGGGCAGAAGACATGTGGAAGGAAACAAGCTGGCTGCTCAAGTGGCTCCATGCTGAAACACCATAAAAGACCTGGAGTCCACATCCCAGATGGCTTCTTTATATTTTTTTTTCTTGGAAGTGATATTCATATTTGAGTGAAGAGAATATTTTAGAGAACTAAAGGCAAGGGATATAGCAATATTATTAAGAAAGTGACCACGTTCATGTTGTGTTAACATTTGGAAAACCTTTGTCTTCAGGAGGCCAAACACCTGCAATGTAGTTCTGGTAGCATTAGCCAGGCAGCACTGAGCAGTGTAGGAATGTGCCTGAGCTGCTATATTTGTGCACATCATCAATACAGCACACAGCAGGATTTTCTAGATTTTTTGCTGTACTGTGGATTTATCATCAAAATGGTGCAGGATTTCCCTGCCATTCTCAATGCTGCGCGCCAAATGTAGATTTTCTAACTAAATAATTAATGAAAATTAAAGCATTGGTACACTTATCCATCACTGAAAAGTACCTATTGACTTTGAACAGGCATTTAACATCCAGTGTCTCCGGCTTTTTCAAAAATCAAAAAATTCTACCTTGGCAAATGTGGCCCAATTTCAGAGATTATCTGCATTTCTGCTGAAGTTCCTGATAGATTATAAATTAATAAAAAAATTAAAAGATTTTGAAGGAAGTAATATTAACTTAACTACTGATATTCAGAATATTGCTGCCAGAGTGCTGGTAGGACTTTCAAAAGGCAAAATGTATAAATGATGGACCACGTTGAATCACAGTTGCTTGGATATGTATTAATGTTTACCTGAGCTTTTGAAACAGAAACTAGCACTTAAATCTCACTGTAGACTGTTTTGATCTGAGCTTGCTTTTCCAAATGTCTCTGTGTCCCCATCAATCCCTTTCATTAATCCTTACTGCTGCTTCACAGTTTTTCCAGCTGAAAATATATCCATGCAGGCAGTATCCTCCAAGCTCTACATTATTAGTGAATACAAATAAGCTGTGACTCTTTAGGATTCATGTAAACCTATCAATATTCCCATGCTGGCTGTGCTTTCAACTGCAAGAGAAACACTCCACACTAACAGCTGCAGCATATTAAAAATCAAAAATGAGGGTTTTGATGGCACTTGCACATTTCTGCCCTTTCATCTGTCCCCTATCACTCATTTACTCACAGGAGGAAATGACTTTTCCTGCCAAGGTAGAGGTAAAATGTGTCAGACAAGGGCAAATAAAAAAAAAAAAAATCATTACTGAACCAGAGGAAACAATTTCTGAGATACAAAGTGTCAGCAGAAATGAGTTTGTACTGTTGCATCCTGTGACCTTATTCAAAAAGGCATAATATTCCATCTGTTTTTTGCTACTAGAAATAATTTTCAAATGATAGTACCTGGATGAATCAATGTTTCACTAGAGTCTCTCTACTTATCAATATTTGTTTTTTCTTTCACAAAAATGAGGAAAAGCTTTTCTGAGAGGTTGAAATAAAAATGTGTGCTTTACTTGTAAAAATCTGAGAGTTGGAAAATAATAAATGGCAGTGTAATTGGAAATATTGTTCCTAATTCCACTGAGTTTATTTCAACACACTCTGAGTGCAGTTTAAACTTTTTGTCTACTTGAGTAATTTTAGCACATTTGCAAAGGGAAGGAGGGAAGGAGGGAAGGAGGGAAGGAAATAAAACTTATCCATCACTGAAAAGTACCTATTGACTTTGAACAGGCATTTAGCATCCAGTGTCTCCAAAAATCAAAAAATTTTGATTTTTTTCAAAAATCAAAAATATAATCTAACTTGTAAATGTTTTTCAAAAAATCTACATCAGTATTAAATAGAAATGTCTTTTTGAAAAACCAGGAAGTTATAAAAGAAAAATTTCTCTATTAGAAGGTTACTTCAAGGCAGATTTTTCCATTAAATAATTTCACTGCAGTGATTACTTGAACTGATAGAAGTGAAATGCAAGAAAATTCAGACAACTTAATTCTGTAAGAGCTGTATATTAAAAGTGGATGGCAAAGAGGTTTTTCCTTCTTTAGGAAGATACCTTTTTTTTTTTTTCTTTTAACATGTAAAGAATTTTCCAGAAAACCAACCTTTTGGTTTCCTTCATGTTGTAAAAACCAATTCATAAATCAATACTTTCCAGTAAAAAGACCCATCTTCTCCTGTATATACTCAAGCACAGAGTCCTTGTGTGTGAATTATCACATGGTTAGAGAAGACAACAGCTCACACTCAGCTCCCTTCTCAAAAGGAGACACTGGTGTGCCATTCTGTAAATCGCTTTAATCCCTTATTTTTATAAATGGGTACAAAATCCATTTACCTAATCGCTATGTCCAAGCCCCAACTGAACTATTCTGCATGACATATTCATGTCTTCGGAAGAAAAGTCCCCAAAGCTAATAGGAAACAGCTAATAGCTATTTAATTTGACCTTTTCCTTAAAGCCAGGTAAATATCAAACCCTAGTTTGCATGTCTAAATGAAATTTTATTTGAGAAACCCAAGTGGAATAATGATACTTTCCCAGGTCTTGAGCAAGGCTGTTGCACCTGATTAGAGCAGCCACTCAACAGGACCCTGACTGCTCCCTTTGCTCATCTTCAGTAGAGGACATAGAGACTGCAAGTAAACCTTGAGGGGAAATTCAGATTGTTCAGCGTTGCAGAAGACTGCCATCAGATAAATTAATAAATCTGCACTTTTTAAATAGGCCTTTGCAGGTTTCCCTCTGTGTATGTGTCTGCTGCTAACCAATAAAGCCTGGAATTTAACCTTCAAGGGAGTTGCATGGGAGACTTCCACTGGTTCTGGGTTCTTTTGGGCCTGTTCCATGTGCTCAAAAGCTTCTTGGAGTGACTCTTCTGTCCTTATGAGGCTTCTGTTAGACCACTCACGTTCTTCACTTCCAGGCTGTTGTGCACTGTCATGCTCTTAATAGGCTTTGATGTAGCCTTTTAAATAACAAACAGTCCTGATTTCTTTTTCATTATTTTATTCTTCTGTTTGCCATAAGATTTTCACCCAAACCTCTTCTAAATATATGCAAATGTCAGTTTCTTTAGATCTGTGCTAATATAACTTTTCTAAAAATTTTTATTGACCTCTTATTTTTATTCAGTTCACTTCCATCCATGCAAAACTGGAATAAAGCCCTACTGTTCTTATTAATGATTTATTCCAATAACCCACAGAGGCAAGTAAGTTCAGAACATATAAAAGAGTGAAGAAGGATTATTTTTAAAGTATTTGTTTTATGAAAAAACAATATTAAGTCTGGATCATAGTAAATGACGGACAGCATTTTTATTTTCACTCAAAATGCTCTCAACAGGAAGCAGCAATTTCAAAATATGCTTGTCTGTAAAGAAGTCTTTGTTTCCCTACAAGTTTAGACCTGCAGCTTATAGAATGGATTCTAAAAATTAATTACTAAACTGCATTAAAATTGCATAAAACATATAAAGTACCAAAATGGCTTGCTGTATTTTCCAATTTTTTTTTCCACTAGGCAGAAAAAACTAACGATCTGTATATGCTTGGGTTATATTTGACATTATAGGTAAGCCAGGATCTGAGTAAATGAAGAAGTATATACAAGAAAAAACTTTTTTGTTTTTACACTACAAGAACTGATAGCATATATCATATATCCATTAGATTTTTTTTTTTGCTGTCAGAGAATGATGAGGACAAGTAGTTCTGTAGCAATTCACCACTGGACAAATAGAGACAGTTTAATTCTCAACTATGTGTCACAGTTGTGTATTAGATAGGTGACATTTGAGTGGGGGAAACCACCTGGACCCCTGGGAAACCTTTAACTCCTCAGTGCTATGCAGCTCAGCCCTACAAACACCTCCTGTGCTGGCCTGTGTTCTTCATGCATGCATGTTCTTAAATCTGGTTAAATCTACTATGGGTTTAATGTGCTTAAGTCTAATTTAACTGGAGAGGAAGTACATGCTACCTGTAGAGACCACACACCTAGTTATGACTGAAAAACCTGAAAAATAAAGCAACCTGAATATAAAGGTATGCAAATTTAAAATTAAGGAAAATTAATCTGATTTACATGTTGTTTTTATGCAGGTGCTTTTAAGATCCTAAGGAAATAAATTCTGCTGAAAGTATTTTCTACAAGTGACATTCATTTGAGTGCTTTATAAAATGTTGGATATTTGTTACATATAACTCCCAACAGTAAGCTGTAACGTATTGATTATGTCTCTGACTAAATGAACACCCTATCCCACATGCTGAAATGGTAAAAATCCCCATGAAGAACCCCATTCATAACCTAGAATATTTCCACCAGCCTGCAGCATAACTGATCCTAATCTCATTCAACAGATTTAGTATTTTTTTTTGGTTTTTTTTAGGATTGTGTGTGGTAGGTTTTCGTTGCTATTATTTTGGGACATTTAATTTGCTAATGTCCTGTAGTTCTTTAAAGACTAGAAAAGAATACTAGAAAGAAAACATAATTTTTAAACAAAGAATTGAAAAAGTTAATTCTTGCTGAGGACCAAACTTTGAGCATTTACCAGCCCTGACAACAAATATGGTCTGTGGATCACTTTGCCCTTTCAGCATCGGCCTCTGTCATTGTCCAGCCAACATTTACATGTTAAGGAGCCATTCCTGTGTGCCACATCCTCTCCTGATACTGTGGTGGCACTTTCCTTAAAACAGCAAATGGAAGATCTCCTGAAGCAAATACAGCTGTTTCTTACACAAATAAAATACTGCACAAATCCTGGTGGAGATCCCTTGATCTCCATCACCATTGCATGGTTGACCAGATGCACTAAACAGAGAATTCAACAAATTGTAACAAATCAATAACTGTTTTTTCAAATTCCATGAAAAACCTCTCCTCATAGTTTTAGTATTTTGTGTGAAAGGTATTGGTCCTACATCTCTAATGTAATTGATGTCTCCAATGAAATAAATGCCTTGAACTTACAGTAAGTCCAGCTGCTTCCAGATTTCAGCATGGAAAATATTTTTCTTTCTGACTCTGTTTCACCTACTTCTACTGAAGCTTTTGAAATCTACAATCTAATTTAAATATAATTTTGTGATTGATGGCAGAGCTTCAAAATAGTGCTCTATGAACTATGGAAAAATACTGGCTATATCTAAAGATGTAATTTTCTTAGCTCAGTGAAACTAAATTTGGTTTCCAGTTATCCCTGAGGCCATAATTAATGCATGTCTTCAGGCAAAGGGAGGTTAAAGTGCACCTGGACTTCTAAAACTATAGTTTGAGAAACAACTTTCCAATTGCAGAGTTTTTCCTGGCATCCTTAATGAAACTGAAAAAAGCTATATGGGCTTATCAGTGTAAAAATGGTAAAAATTCCTGTGACTTTGAGCAGAAAAACCTTTAAAAATACTAATTTGACAGAATGCTTGCAGCAGCTCAGGACAGCCATGAATGAAAAACTGGGCATGTGAAAATTCTTTTTTTCTCAGAAGAAATGTTCCTTTTTGTTTATTTTTTTTTCTTGGAATGAAAAAGCAATAGTGCAAATTCAGACAGGTTTGGAACATTTTTCTATTTTATTTTATTTGGAATCCAAGCAGGTTTTTTTATTGACAATGTAGTAAAACTATTTCAGTGTCAAATGACCTTACTTTCATAATGTCATTAAGTGTTTTAAATATTTTAATTTTAAATACATGAGTAGTTAATCATTAGTCTGCATAGTGCATTTACATTCTTTTACATCCAAAAGATGCAAACAGAATTGCTAGATTGCAGAGAAAGTCTTCCATTTCCTGAAAAATGCATTTAGTGACAGAAATTTCCTTACCTGAAGCTTTCTGACCATCTCTCTTTGTAAAGCTTATAAATGTTAAGTTATCTATTCCTCTGTTGAGGTGCAGGCATGATCTTATTAGAAATAGTTCAAAGTAGAGTTTTTCCATATCTCTTTTTTAAAAGGCTTGTATCAAGCATCAGACTTTGTTTCCATCAAGCACTACTGCAGCACTGACCTACAAGGCCCAGAGGAGGTTCAGGAGAACAAACTGAATTACAAGAGAGTGTGTTTTCCTTGGTCCTCTAAATGGTATCTATGTCCCAAAGTGAAAAATTGATCCAATAGCACGCATTTTTGATCCATCTGAAGAATCAGAAGAACTGTCACCAAAGGAATTAAAGCATCAATGCTCCAAAGATGTGACAGGAATCTCTGTCTTGAAGCACAGGAGTAAACCATTAGAGACAATATGGGAATATACATCCAGTAGCAAAATCAGATATAAGGTTATGCTAATTATACTGGTGTATTTTTAGAAACCATTAACATGTGGTATATGACATTCAAGTATTGTCCCATAAATGCATCTCATACTCTCTAACATCATTCTCATTTGGATTATAAATCCAAATTAAAACCAAAACTTACAAACTTCAGATAACTAGATGGACCTGAGGCTTTTCCAAACTCCCAGTGTTTTGGAGGATCAACTAATCAACTTCTAAGGGAAAAGTTAGGTGATAATTTTAGGGCTAAACTCTCAAATCCCCCAAAAAGGAGGTTCTGCCAAACAGTCTTTTGAGAAGGGAGTGCTCCCCTCTGACATCACTAGCACTAATGACAGTCAGGTCAACCATTTAGTTTAGCAGGTAACATTTTTTTTTCTAGCTCTTAAAGTGACTATATGACTTTGAAACTAAGTTCCTCATGATATCATTTTCAATGGTGTTAACAAAGCTTTTCACCCTAAGCTATTGACTTGCGTGAAAGGAAAGTCCAGAAGATTAAAAATGGTTCAAGGTGAATATCAAAATGCACACTCATATAAACTTTATGATCTTGGCTTTTAACTGCTTTGTGCCTCAGTTGCTCTATCTAAGTAGGAAAAAACCCCACAAATGTATTTAATTGTCAAGACTATGGCTAATTACTTACAAAAGCACTGAGTCATTATAATTGATTTTTCATTTCCTCACCTCTCAAAGAATTTCTAATTTGTCTTGAATTTTTTAGTGCCTCTAAACATCTCAAACTACTCTGTCCAAGCAAACATAAAATAGAGTTTTATACGGATTGAAAATCTTAATATAGAATCCAGCAGAGTTATAACAAGTACCGTAACAGAAGTCATGGATCATGTTTTTCAATAAAGCAAAGCATCAGATGGCTAACCTCTTAAAGTAAGTTAATGCTGCAAATATTGCAGCAGGGCTTTTATATATTTTTTTTTTTTTTTTGACAGAACACATTTCCTATCAAGGGCAATTGCCCAGGTCCTTGAATTACCGGCTCATCCGTACTTGGCAACCTTGCCAGCTCCATACCTCATGGTGTCACAGCTCTGCTTTACATCCAGGACAAAACCTTTTCCTCAGAGTGACATATTCCTGTTACCCCAGTACTGCAAGGCAACCCTGCACTGGTATCTGGCCAAACATTATCTTTCACTTTTCCAGTTTGGCAGTATCCACGTACAGAACTGATCACTACTTTGATTCTTGCCAGGGATCAATATATTCTGCAGTTTTGCATTTATAAAAACACACACAGTCTAGCTTACTTGAATGACTAGGTTTTGGAAAGTTAAAAGTATGTCATAACAGGAGGGAAGAGAGAACGGTTTGATATATTGATTATGGGAGTTATTATTATTATATTATTATCACTACAATGTATATGTGTATTTACAGAGGCTGCTGGCAAGATTGTCTCTTTTCTTTCAGACCACATCTTTAACTCCTTCTAAAAACAGTTTATTATCAGAGACAGGTTTATCAAAGCTGTGCAGGTCAGTTGTGAGTGAAGACATGCATGTGAGAATATGTGTATTCATGTGGAAACACACATATACCTTTCTATTAGAATGTTTTCTCAGGGATTGTGGAATATTCATGAAACAAGAACAGAATGGTTGTCAGCTCTTCTTATGCCTCCCACAATTTTCCACTACTTTTTATACACACCAAATTTTGTTTTCTTTCACAGCCATTTTTTGTAAGACACAAGAGAAGTAGGAAATAATTAGGAAGACAAATCAAAGAATCCGAAGCTCCACTACATGTCGCCATCCAACTACAACTGTGCTGTGAGCAACACTGTATCATCTATATCTATATCTCTAATCCATACCTATAATCTATCTATATCTGTATCTATCTTTCAGTGAGCTTCTACTACAGCATTCATTCATTTTTTGTGTGCTTAAATGAGAGGAATAAATTCTCTGTAACATGAGTGCTTGCCTGTAGCACACAGTTAGCTCTCTCTCCTCCTGAGGAGGCAGGCTGCACTGAGATTCCTTACTGGCTCACTGGCACAAGAGGTACACTGCCTGCTGAAAAACAACAGGCTTTGCTCATCTTGTTACTTGCCAGGAGATTGGTACCTCTCTCTGCCCTGCTATCACACACATCTCACTTAGGCAGAGCAGCAACTGGAACTCTATCTCTGCACAAACAGGGAGACAGCAGCTTTTTGCAGTTTCTGTCCTCGCTGTGTTGAATTCCTGCACAATATTAGTAATAACACAACCTTGAGTAAGTTTCCAGCAACTCAGAGGAAGAAGCAATTTGCATCCCCAAACTGGTCTTTAACACTTTGGTTTGCAGTTGCCCAAGGTGCCTAATTTTATTGTACCAGCTGTAGCATACTAGGCAGAACCTGTAATCCCCAAACACCCACTATTTTGAATAAATTTAGGAATTAGGCTCGAGTAGATTTCTTTTATGGATACTAATTGAGCTGATAAGGATTTTCTGGGTAATGGAGATCCTGTACACAAAGGCTAGGAGCTTCCTGTTCCTTTTTATAGAGTGCCAAATGATAAGGACATTAACTGGAAATGAACAAATAAACTAAGCTCCAACAGAAGTCCTGAGGGTGGTCAGTCCCCTTCATTTGAACACTCCTTTTGGTTTACTGCCAATTTCTCATTTGCTTTTTCCTCTGCCTTCCTGAATCTCCATCTGAGATCCCCCAAGGGCACTTCAGCAGAATCCCTGAATCTTCTCAGATCTTTCCCAGCCATGCAAGGTTGCACACAGGATTCCCTGGCACAAAATGGAACCAGCCATATATAGCAAGTTTGGCTGCTTTTTTCCTGGTAACAACAATTGTCAGACCACAATCTACAGGTATGTGCAGTAGTTGGTTGGGAGTAAAAATAGTTACTGAAACTTTACAGAATTCTAGAAAAAAGTTCAATCAACACATACTTTATATTTCTATTACAGCAGCATATTTGCCTGCAAAATTTGCCTGCAAATTTTTCTTGTAGTAAACAGTGTCAATTAAACAACCAGAAACCAGGCATAAGTGAAATGTGAACTCTCTCCTCCTGAAGGAATTTCTGACATGCTGTGGTATTTAATTCTGGCCCACCTTTAGTGGACTGCAATGACTTACAGCACTTTGCATCTATATCACAGACCATAGAGACATGCAGTGTTTGCAAGTTCTGTTTTTGTTTCCTGGCTAGTACAGCTGCCTCAGTATTCAGAGGCAAGAAGCTTCCAGGGCATACTGAGTCCAGATGAAAATGAAATTAAGTCACCACCTATAGAGTAAAATCTACCTGAAAAATTCATATTGTTTTCCACCAAGACAGTACTTCTACAGAAAATTTTGATGCAAATATTTGTACTTGGAAATTGTACTTTTACAGGGAAAAAAAAATAAAGATTGTCTTCTAGGTTTCCAGTGAGTCAGAATATAATCCCAGATGTTAAGTGTTTGAGTTAGAAAACTCTTCATATCAAAAAAGTATTTTTGCATATTTTATATATAAAACACATACACTTGAAGCAAAACCACTTTGACAGATGCTTGGAACTGAATTTCATACAAAAATCTATTTGACTAGAAATATTAAAGTTCTTTTCTCCCTTTTGTTAATGAATCAGAATCCTAAATGCCAGACAGCAAGTAAACTGTGGACAAGGGCTAAAATAATGGAGAGAAAATGGATACTCAGTCATTGCTAAGGGATACTGCATTAACTTCTTTACTATAACAGTGCAGGAACAATAGACAGCCCCTCTGCACTACCAAAATGCTTCCCAGTAGCATCTTTTGGAAAACCCTCTGGTCCTGATCAAAAAAAAATACTGTGCAAATACCTGTGCAATTGCCATGTGAAAAAAAATTGTCCATGTTATTGATTTTGGCTTCCATAATGGAATACCAGTTACAAATCTGAGACTACAAAATCAGATTATACATAAAAAGAAAATTAGTGGGAAATGAGAAACAATTAAAAACATCATCCTTTTGAGAAATTATTTTTTATAAGTTTTCTATACTTCATAGTTATATTAATTTAAAATATTAACTATCCAAATGAACTTGGTAGCTCATAATATTAACCCTGAAATGTGGAGAAATTACAAAAATAAATGATTTTGGAGAGACATCATCTTTTGATGTGTTTCTTTTTATTTTAATTAATCTCATTTTAGTAATTTTTTTAACAGGTGAACTGAAAACATCTCAAGCAGGAATAGATTTCAAGCTAAGAGCTTCAAATTGATTCTGCAGAACCTGATATCCTTAAAATTTAAAGCCTACATGGGAGCTATTTCCCTTAGACTACTTCAGCAGTAGTAATAACATATATTGCAGTTAAGGGAGAAAGTTCTTTCAGGGTTCTGAAGTATTGACATATGAAAAACAACAACAAAAAATTACATGACTTTTTTTTTTTTTTTACCAAAACAAGATTTTACCTTTCAGGTACAAATTAATTTCAGTTTACCTTAGACATCTTCATGATCCACAGCCTTTTATGTAAATTTTTATGATACTTCATATCAAGAAAGTTTAAAGACATATCTGGTCTTACCAAAGCATAATAGAGAGTTTTGTTCCAGCCAGCTTAATCTGTACAAGACACTAACAAAATAACTAAAGATTAAAGAAAAAAAATAGAAAAGTTTGAGAAGTAGAAGTCCTTGAGTTATGGGAAAAGAGTGAGGAAACATATTGTTTAAACAAAATGACAAGAACAGGAGAAATGTTTAAAGTGTAGAAGGACACCAAGTAATTTTGGAAATTGTAACAGAATAAGTGAAACATTATTATTCTCACAGGTTGTGTCTACATCTTCAAATAAAATTATTCACAGAAATGAAGCACAGGTGTCTCAAAAATAATGAAGAGGCTGATAGCAGGGGCAAAACCCCCAACAGTGCAGCTCCAAGAAAGGGAGGACATTACTTAGTTATAAGGAGGGTACTCAAGTATATCCAAGCAAAGGGAAGATTATTTCCTGGTGTCCTGGTTTCAGCTGGAGGTTATTCTATGACATCTGGCACCATGAACTGTTAGTTTTTAGGATACACTTGAAGCTCTAGAGAAGGTTCTTAAAATGCCAAAATGGCAATCAACCTAAACAGACTAAACTGGTGAATGAGAAGTAATGTAAGCGAGAAACTCCCATTAGCAAAGAGGTACACTAGAGGGTGCAATGAGTTTTAGCTGTTTAAAGTCTTTTCAAGTGTAGAAAAATGTATAAATTTAAATTTATTCTGAGAGAAAGATATATTTGTCATCTTAATGTTTTGCAATGGAAGAATCCACTACTAGAGAAATTAAAGACTGCCCTCTGCTATTATAGACTCTGAGAACGTATTTACCTTGCCAGATCAAATGTTATTTGTATCAGGAACAACTGTAATGAAAAAGGCTTACTTCACAACATTCACACCTGAAATTCAATAAAATTGTGATCATAGGTTTTAAAGTTTTCATCTTCTGAAGGTCTCTTACCTACAATAAAAAAGGTTTACAACAACCTTTTACAGGAATCACATTTTTGCGCCCTTTTATACTTGTAGGAGCTTGCCAGTTTTCATTTCTGATGACAAATACTTTTATTCCTTTAGGGCTTTTTATAGTCAATTGTGGTTTGCTTGCATTCGTGCAAAAAGTACTAATAACAGTAATTTGAATAATTGTTCCTACCAATGAACACTTAGACTACATCCAGCATAAAAAAACCTGTTCTTTGGAATCTACAGACTCAGCCTGTGCTATAAGATAGGCAGGCTGAGACATGAAGCTCTACTGAAATAAGAGCTGAATAATGATGATAATGAGTGCTAAACCACTTCTTCTAGAAGTGGGGACATCTAGGGACAATAATTTTGGACTACATTCACTGATGAAGATCAGCGCTTAATGATTTATTAATCTCATACTTCCTCAAATTTTTAATTCTGAGTCTGTTCTTTTCTCTCAACTGGAGCTGAAATTGCTTTGAAAACCTCAGGACTGCAATCAGAATACATACAGATATATATATATATATATATATAATTTTATTTGACTGGTGGAAGTGAGGAGTTATTGAGAACCCGTCTCTGCCACAGCTTAATAACTAGGAGAGAGTGAGAGGTGAAGATGTCAGCTCAGAAAGGCAGAGATACTTTTCATCTCAGGTGAAGTGAAAGAGTGAATGGAAGTGTCACAGCGCTGTGGGTGCTGTCACCGCTCTCCTGCTGTTATGGCACACGTCAGCTGACCGGACAGCCAGAGATTACGGAGGGGTGAGAGCTCTGGAGCTCTGCTTTTGCATCAGCTCAGTCAAACAACAGCCCTCATGCATCAGAGTCACACATGGACAGCAGTAATCCTGGGAAATGCAGTTCACTTGTCTCCTGTGAATATGAGAAGTCCAGATCACATGGGTAGGACTTACATCAGAGATGTGATTCAGGAGCTGGAAACAAGCTGCTGGAACAATCCAATAAAAGCAGGTGCTCTTACTCTGAGTTATACTTCAATTAGTCTGTCGAGACAAAGGTTTAGACAACAGACTAATTTTAATTACTAGGTCTTGAGGGTTCATATCTTGAGAGGAGTTATTTAAATGGCCTTTGCAAATTCAATGAAGCAAGTAAAGGATGATCAATGAAAGTAACTAAAAGGCAATTCTGAAACTCCAGTCATATCAGTACTATTTCATACAGCTTATCTTTCAAACTAAAGCAAAGCAATACTGAAGACAGCTAGTAAAAATACACTTGCATCAATGAAACTACTGCATTAATGAAAATTTTATAAACTATGGTCTGTGTTGTAAATGACATCCTAATACTAAGCTATTAATGAGTGCAGCAAGTCAATACAAAGTTTTACTGAGTTCATACTGGTCTTAAAAAAGAAAACAGTTTATTTATAGGAATTATCTCTAACTGCTGATAGTATTCTTGTTTCTAAACACTAGCACAGCTATATTTGGAAACTAAGTAGGAAATGTACTGGGTGTCCCGGTAAAGTCTCTATTGTGCTTTATATGTGAAACTTGATGAAAGTAGAATAATGCAGTAATAAATAATTCTAAGCAAAATATATTCATCCTTAAAAAAATGTTATGAGTAAGAGTTTTCCTCTATTAGCATGCTCACAGACAAAATGCTCAGCATCTGGTAAGTTTTCCTACCCCTTCAATCCTACTTGCCTTTCCCCCCAGGACTAGAGACATGTCAATATAGTGTATAATTGTATTTTTAACTGTGCTTGTTCATAGAAAAATGACATCTTTATCACTAACAAAACCATTTTATCCTATGTTTGGTCCTGCATTTCTTCTCAGTACATTTAAACCAAAAATTATGAACATATATTTACTTTGGAGTCTGTATACTGAGGGTTTTAGATTTATGACCAAATTTTTAAATCAAATTCTTAAAAAGATTTTCTTCACTGCAGAAAGATATTTTTTTTTTCATTTGTGACAAGCTTTCTTGTTAGTTTTGTTAAAAACTTTGATCTTAGACATCTTTAACACATTTTCTTCACAATCTAAAAATTGATTAATTCTACTGAAAGTGGTATGCTTCTCTTATAACCATAATATAATTCTGGCCTAATTAAAAATATCCTTTAAAAAGAAAGTTTGAGATACAAAATCCCTGCAGGGATCAATAACAAGAAAAAGCTATTCCCAAACAGAAGAAAAATAAAAACTGAAAGACCCTGCTGCAAATAATAATGGCTGAGAACAGTAGAATAGTCACAAAATGTCCAATGGCGTTACATTTGTAATCCTCTCTGTTGAAGCTACTATTTCAATAGTATTTTCTATTTATTTGTGAAACAAAAAGAATGTAGTTTGTTTGCTACCAACACTGTAGGGTGTTAAACTGTGTGCAGATTAATTATGTCCATATTGCTTCAAATGGCAGAGGAGAAAAAAGTGGTAGTCTATTACTTTTAAGATTCCAATTGACATTGTCATATAGTAGCCTAACCTGGAGCAGAGGATGAGTAGCCTGACTAGATGACATTTATTTCCAGAGACTTAGTAGAAGATGAAATGTGATGTAAACTTGATGCAGACACTGACTGACCTCTAGCTGATTATATGTGAGCTCAAATGAAATCCATAAGATTTGGATCTGCAACCTTTCCTAAAGTACGGTCAACACCTTTACTGGATTTGTTGAAAGAGAAGTTGGAAAGCAGTGATCCCTCACATCCAGAGTGGCTCTCCTCCCTGTGACTCTGCTGCACATAACAACCAGTTTCACTGATTACAAAGGGTGAAATTCTTACTGTAAAACGCTGCTTATTGCTGAAACAGTCATCAGAAGATTTTAAGTGTGCGACTCAGGAAGGTTTCAGAAAGGCAAGAAGAGCCCTTCAGGATATGAAATACATTAGGAAACAGCTCACAACCTGAGCTGGAGGGTCTAATTCACTATCTCACCATCTCATGTGAACATACTGCATGGTTTTTAAAGCTTTGGACATTCATGAACAATTGTCTCCCATTTTGTCCTGCACTCCACTCAACAAACCATGCAGAGTGTGGGAAAGCCAGGCCAAAATCATCAGATAAAAGTGCTTGAAGAAACCTGTCTGCTTTTTCCTCAGGGCTGACTGCTCTCCTTATGCCTAGTCTGCTACTGTGAGCCAAGGCTGGATACTGTGTTTTAGAAGCCCACACCACCTCAGAATAAGACAAATCCATGTATGCAACAGATACTCCATTACCTTTCAAATGGATGCGGCATCTGCACAGATTTTACCAGACTGCACACACTAAATGGCAATTTTCCATCTGTGAATGGGGTTGATAAAGCAGCAATCAGCCTCGCATCCAGATCCAGCTCTAAATTGTGCCTACCAAACAGCAACGAAAATTAAGGAGAAGAGATGTCTCTTTCATCAGCTACAGAAATCCTGGCCATTTACAAAATATCCAGCCAGTGTCACACGTGCACGTCCCGCACTGAGTCATATTGACTGGGCATATATAAATTCATAATATCAGAACACAAATAGCATAGCAGACTTGCCTTTTGGGTGTCACTGGCACCTTATACACAGAAGTTCTCCAATGCACAGGAGGTGTGGAATTATCAGATTCCATGACAGTATTAAATGAAAAATCTAAAATAACAACATATGTTTCATCAGCCTTTGATGGGTTTTTCAGGAAGAGAAGAAATATAAGAAAGATCAATAAAGAGGGCTGTGAGTGAAAACAAGCCAAGTGAAAAGTTGTTCTAGTCCTAATGAAGGAAGATTTATTAGGCTAATAAATATTCAAGCTACTCAGTTCTGTACATTGTACTAAGATCTATATTCAAAGCTGGCCAAAAGGCTTTTCATTTGTGTAAGCAAAATGAATTTATGAGAAGAATGCTGCTGAGCCAGAAGGAGTTCAATTTTGATGTGCTGTGCAAGATTTCTCTACCTTTCTCCTTTCAAGCTAATTTCATCTCAGCAGGGACCCAGGGCTTTTTCCTATAGATTTGAGCCTATATTAATGTTAAACGAGGCTGAGGCTCGACCACAAGGTACAGGCTAGCTTAAACTTCCCCCTACTTTTGCAAATAGGTGCCAGGGACTGCTCCTACAGGCAGCATGGAGGTGGGCATCCCCCTGCACAGAGGGCTGTTATGAAGTGGAGGGTGTTTGAGAAGGGACCTCTGCATCAATCCACCTTAAAATCTTGATCTGTATATCGAGGAGAAGTCAAGGAGGAAAGGACAGCCAAGGAGACTTGTAGATATGTCTAAAATACCCCAAGCAGCAAGTGAGAGATTAATTCATGGCTGATGGAGAGCAGAGTTGGGGAAATGAGTATCTCAGTTGAAGGAAACCCAATGCCTGTTTTGCTCTTTCAGCGTAGTGCCTCCTTAGGGCTCTGTAGAGCCTGCAGCAATAAGGAACAACAGACCTCCAACAGACACAGAAAGTATTTTCTTGCAAAAAAATGTAAATGGATAGCAACCAAACTATATTCCTTAAGTCTCAATGCAGGTCCCAGTATAGTAAATCTAATTGTAAAATAATAACTGTATAAGGAAATTTTAACAACAGCTCAAGTATTAAAAATGCTGTACTTGATACATCTAAGGTTGTCCTTGCAAAAAATGCACCACAGAAGTTTTGTACACACAATGACTTTCTAAACCTCGGGGATTTCTCTACTTCTTAACTTTAAAAGACAAACTAAAAACAGAAATAGAGACATACAATTTTAATTTACACCCCCTTCAATTCCAAACTCAATTTCAAAACTCAAGCTCTTTATGCTATGTTTTCAAAGTGGAAAATGCACTCATGCAAAAAGGAAGCATCAGATTTATGCAGAAGCTAGGTCCTGATAAGGTCCCAACAAAACTTTGACTGAAATTTTTTCCTAAAGCTGTATTAGTCTCTCAACAGAGCTTTATTTCATCCTAAATGAATACTTCCATTAATTCACTACCCAAATGCATGTTAACAAAAATGCAGTTTCTCTACAAGAACAGCAAGCAAGTACCAAAACAGAGATGGTTTTTACAAAAATAGATTTTACCTCTGTAAACTGCCATCTTATACACTACTTAAGCAGCTTATGTATGTTTATGAAGCATTTTAAGTTTCTAAGATAAAAGCATCCAGATAAGAGTATAATGTGTATTAGGGCCATTACACACATGGCACAATAAAAGTACTGCTTTTCATTTATTATACTTTCCAAAGATATTCAAACTACATATAATTATCACCTTGTCAAAGATGAAATAAATTTTAAATAAAGAAAAAAAAAATTAAAAATCAGCAAGCCTGCTCAGCTTTCAAATATTTTATCATACACTAATGAAAGGTAATTGGAAATTAATAAATAAAATGAGAAAAACAGAACTGTGATACCTAAAATAAATTATAATTTTAATTATAATTAAAATAATAATAAATAATAATTTTAAATTCATTTAAGTTACAACATGAATGCATCCACAAGTTCTGAATTTTGTTTCTTGAAAATGTAGCTATGGTTTCCTCTTAAGTGAGAGGGCTGGCATATCCAGCCAGGCTTGCTTGGAATGTAACAACTGCATTTGACTAGCCTTGAGTTTTTCTGTAGGATTTTCTTTATTTACATAAAAATACAGGCAAAATTGTGCAATGAAGATCTTAGAAATGCTAAGAAGAGTTGTGATGGTGCTGTAACATTGGGCTTTCTGACAGCAAACTGGGTTGGAGTGAGAGACCATTCCTTGGTTCTCTGTTTCTATGGAAGCTCCCTGCAGTGATGGCCCACCCCATGACTGTGTCTAACTCCAGGCACAGCTGTGCCTTCAATGTACAACTGACCTAATGCTTCCAGCCAAAGGGAAAAAGCCTCCTGAATCTTCATGGTGCTTTTCTAACATGTGCAAGGTGGTAAAACCTGTCATCTTTGCTTTTATCTCAAATGAATAGAAGGCACAGTTACACATTTCTGAGTTCAGTTTTCAGATGTGGAATGACAAGTCTTCTGAGCTGTGATTAAAACTGATTAATCAGTTTAACCTCCTGAGAAACAAATATTTCACCTCTTGCTGCCCACATCCTCCCTCCCCCTTCTCCCTTGGAGATTCCCATGTCTCTACAGAAGCAACAGAACATAAAGAAAATCCAACCAGTTTTCTAACAAACTTTTAAAATGCTTATGTTCTGGCTTCCTTTCCTGTAATTATAACTATTAATTGTGACTATTTTTAAATCTTGCTCCAAATCAGAAATGGGAAGTCCACATTTTATTCTAACAGCTCTTCTGGTACTATTTTTCATCTGATTATTAGCAGTAAGTGCTTAAATAATCCAGAAGTTCTTTTAGTATTATTAAACGTCAAATTTTACTTTGAAAACACAAATTGATCCTATAATACACCAGCTCATTTAAAACATCACTTAACTTTAACTGCCCCAATCAAAATAACCAGTTCTTATTCATGACACAAAGACATTTTTCATTAAAAGAAAGAACCAGTTTGTTCTCATATGGAAAAATCGTGTTTTCTGTATACCACCAATAAATATGCAATGAATACAGTGTTTCCAATTTAAGTTGTGCCTGATGGGAAAAACCCCACCAAAATGTTTCAAATATTTTCTGATTTTTACTACTATCTTCTGAACTGATTGCCTGCTTTTAGAGAAATTTAGGAATCAGGCTGACAAAACCTCTGGTTAGTTTGCTGTGAAGTCTGATAAGCAGTATTTCTTAGTACCTGATTGCTGAAATTGAAATAACATGGGCTGAAATGGTGACTCTAAAAACAAAGTAGCAATACAAAACTAAATGAAAAATAATTAATTTCTAAACTGAAATTAAATCATCTTCAAGGAAAGGTGAGAAACCATTATTTTAACATTCACATTAATTGCTCTGAATCGCATTGTAATTTCAGGGTAGTGCCAATACAAGCTCTGGGATATTAAAAAAAAATAAATTAGGACATGCAATCTTATGAGTCAATTTGTTTTCTGATTTGTATCATTGTAAATTTAGAGCAATCTTACGAGGAAGTCAGGAGTCACTCCAATCTTGAGCTGATGTGACCTAAAGTAAAATCTAGTCCCATTAATCTTTCCTTTACTTGATTTGGCCCATAAAAAGCAGCAAAGTCTAGAGGAAATTAGTCAGCGTATTTCATTTCCACAGGACTCTGCAAATATGTCATTCTCAAAAGAAAATGGAGCTACCATTAATTTTCTGCCCTGCTTAGAAGTAATTTGGAAGCTGGGTGCTGGGAGCTGAAGAATAATCATTCCCCTATGATCATCCCTTGAAATCCCAAGATGAGCATGAACAATCACAACTAAGGACAGATGAGTATACATACAGCTGTTGATATCCTCTTATATGTCACTTTGGAAGATGGAGCTAAAATACTGTAATACATTTTAGCATCACCTGGTTTGATGTTAATGTTGGTAAGACACCTGTTTGTATCTCTTCTTCAAATATTGCAACTTAAACCAGCTCTGATTTAATCTGACTTTTCAAAACATTGCTCCCTCCAGTCTAAATTAATTTTCATCAATATCAAGCAAATACTATATTTTACAATTGCCATCACAAACCAATAATTAGTTTTGTTTCATTATCAGAATTTTTAATCAGTAATTTACTAAGGTACAACTTCTGCCTACAGCTCTACCCCTCTAACCACATCCTTAACTGTCTCCTGTGAGACATTATGCTAAAATTTGCTTTCCAGACTAGGAGTCATACTCCTAATTCCTGTGTATTTGATCGTGCAGTTTTCATTTAACTGATTTGGAATGAAGCACGTTCATATAAACCCACTGCCTTCTGCACTCGCTCTTCTTCCTTTCTCCTTCTCTCACACAGTTATATCAAATGTCCTGGGAAGACAAAATTTTAAAGCTCCTCTTGGAGGTGGATACATTTTAGTCATACATATACTTATGCAAACATTTCCCAAAACATATATTTTAAAACAATACAGCATTTCTTTTCTAATTTCACTAAGTCATCCAATCACCGTGGAGTAACAAAAATAGAACAAGCACATCACTGCTGAGTACAGACAACAAGCAAGAATAAAGACTTGGACTGTGCACTTTCCTTTCATTTCTAAAGCTATCCACTCCCAGTTCTGGGGATAAAGGAGAAGTGATTGGCATTAACATTTCCCTTTTCTGTCTGCAAAGAGAACTAGGCAGTATATGCTGGATATTTTTGTGGATATACAGACCCTGTCATAGTGTTGAATTCATAACATAAACTAATTCTAGTGACAGATATTTCTACAGGTTGGCAGAGCAAACAAGATTGGATATGGTAACTGTAATTTGGGTTTGTAAAGAAACTTGGTGGAGTGCTGTTCAAATAAAGAAAGGTCCTATGGCTATTTGCACTGGCTTACTCCAGGAATAAGTAATTTTTTCCTCTAAATTATGAATTCTCTTTGGAAACACAATAGAAAAATTGGTGGGTTTTTTCCTTATTTTCCTAAGGGTCATGTACAAAATTGAGAATGACAGCCCAGACTTTTATATAATTTCCTTTTATTAAATGCAAAAGCTACACACAAAGAGTCTGCTACACAGAGAATACTAATTTTATTTTCCAAACCCTAAGCAACAGAGCTTCTGGTCACAAAAAGAGATGTTACAGCACATGTAAAAGTTGTACTGATATATCTTAATGGCCATTAAATTATCAAAGAAGTTTCCTGGCATGACATACACAATTCTTGTCTCTTCTGGAAATGGCACTGGAGTGTTCAGTATAAACACTGCTCCTGAAAGCAAGAGACTTTCACTCTCTAGTGCAAATATGGGTTCTGTGCTTCGAAGACATCTAAAATCACCCTTTTGGATGTCTCTGAAGTATTTCACTATGATGCAGAGATTCCTGTCTCCTAGCCCTTATTTATCATATTCCCATATGATGTCTACAAATTCACACTTGTAGGTTAGACATGTAAATATTTTCTTTGGAATGACTCAGGAGGAGATCAGCTGAAGGCTCTGTAGGCACCACTCATCCACTGCTGCTGCCCTGCTTCTTTCCCTGCTCCCCTTTTCCCCAGAGCTTTCTAACTAAGGGATTGGGAAGTTTATGAGCCCCCTGGAAACACTGTCCTATTTGATAACAGCAGATGAAACCCAGATCTGTGATACTGTGGGATCTGTCTGGTGACTCTAGAAGCAGATTATTATCTGCTACCTCTGATGCACTGATCTGAGTTTTAGATATGTTGCCAGGTTTTCATGGTCGGCCCACTCAGAATAAATTCTGAGTTTGGGCAGAGCTCAGCTGCTTTTGAAATACCTAAATAGCAGCCAGATTTTGCTTCCACACAAATTATATCCACACAGTGCTAGTTTTGCTTCAATGCTTCGATTATGTGGTTCACAAGCAAATGTTGCAAAGCTCCTGAAAAAAGTAATGCTTATTTTCTGAATTGTTCTTCTCAACAAGACAAAGGAGGAGGAGCATATGAAACAAGAGAGAGTTTCTTTCTTGGCTTAGCTGGAGCACTGTGTAGGAAAATGGAATGATCCTGAAGTTTGGAAGAGGGTGTGCTACACCATGACCTTGGCAGACTGCACGGCAGCTTGCAAGAGCACTGCCAGCCAGAGCTGGCTGCTCCTCTCCAGCTCTTGAAAGATTACCTTGACAGGAAATTTTTGTTGTCTTTCAAAACAAATTGAAAAATTAAAGCAGGAAAAAAACCAATGTGGAGAGGGCAGGGTGCATGATGGGATGATGGGGAGAAAAAAGGGAATGAGAGCAGTAGAGGTGAGGAAGGCTTTAACAGTTCAAATGAATTATTCTTGTCACCTTTTCTCAAGCTGCTCTTTGCAGTGAGGTTGTCAAGAATCAAGGCATCAAGGCAACATATCAACATGCACAAGTCACCTCAGTTTTGACATTTCCCAGTTTTGCAGAGCTTTTGATACTGAAACACTAACAAAAGACCTTTTAATATGGAGTTCAGCACGTAATTCTGATTTCCAGCTCTTTAAAGATCAAAAGTCTGAGCTATTTTGAGGAATTCTTTCATTAAGGATTCTTTACATATTTGTACATATAAAAGCATATTTACAGTTATACGCTGTACTTTCTATATAGTGCTAGTCTCAGTATATATTCCATCCTTGCTAGACATAATACAGACACACATTGTGATTTGAATTTACTGTAAACTTAATAACAAACTTAATTGGCAGCAAATAAATAAGTATTGAAGGTGAAGGATCAAAAAGCCTGAGAGAAACCAGTGTTCAGAATACTCATTTCTGATAAATAGTTATAGCATTCAAATAATTCTCAGCCTGACATTTGGCTGAAAGTTGAGTGTTGATCATACTGAAATGATTTTGCAAGCCCTTGCTGGGACAGGCAGTTCTAATCAAAAAGAGAATGAAAATCTCTAATAGGAATTTAATCCTTTCAGAAAATGAAGGATGAATGTTTCTTGTACAAGCTTTTAATTATTTCTAAATTATCAGCAGTCTTTTGACAACAAAGGAGATGGATTATAATGGTTGGTCTACATGCAAAGGAAAAAAATCTTTACCATATGAAGGAAACATGCATTATTGCATGCCTGTATGGACCTTGTAAAATGAAGATGTTAGAAATGACAGAGCAAATTAGCCAGTTTGATAAAACATGTGACAGCTCCCTGGATTTGCTGACTACTTTACATAATTACAGTAGCTCTTCAACAATATGACTCTCCATAGATCATTTTAGTAATTTTCCTAAGGCACATTATTTCTTGCTGCTTTTCCAATTTAACTCATTTATCTCATTCCCATTTATTCAAGTTTACTCCTTTTTTTCCTTACCCTTGAGCAATACCTACTGTTTAATGTAAGCCAGTCCTATGAATTCATGGCAGTCACTCCAGGACAACAGAAATCATGGAATCAACTAGGTTGGAAAAGACCTTTGAGATCATCCAAGTCCTATCTATTACCAAACACCATCTTGTCAACTAGACAAGCTGGCTCTCAGTGCCATGTCCAATCTTAAACACCTCTACCACCTCCCTGGGCAGTCCATTCCAATGCTCAATCACCATTTCTGTGGAGAACTTCTTCTTATGTCCAACCTAAACCTTCCCTGGCACAGCTAAAGACTGTGTCCTCTTACCCTAAATGTGATACACCTAAATATGATACACAAACCAGCAGACCTGCTGCTGATGCTCTCCTGTTTCCTGGGGAAATAAAACTCTGTGCCAAAACTGCATTATAAACCTACACACTTCATACACTGTGAATGAGCACAAACTCAAGTGGCTGATTCAGAGAGAAGCTCTGAGTCACTCTGTAATTGCTGGACCTCCCAGAGCACACAAGAAAGCACGTGGACCTGAAATCTTCATCCAGCCAAACCAGAAAACTGCCAGCTCTGGGTCCCCAGACTAGTCTGGACTCATCTTCTGCCTGTAGGGCTGGCAGCGCTGCTATTTCATGTAGCAGGAGAATACGTCATGATAACAATGAACCTCCCCATGAATTCCCAGGAAACCTCAAGGGAATTCCTGGGGCTCCTTTGCCAGTACACCTACTTCCAACCTTGTGACAGTCATTTATTACCCTAGAATCACAGTCCAGCATGATTTCCTTTCAGGTTATAATTACCTTGCAACTGGCTTTGTTTCTATCTACTTCAAACAAAAGGCAACTTTTATAAAAGGAGTCATTCTTCAAAGCAATGTTTTGTGCTGAAAAGTTCATGGGCTCTTTCTGCTTGCCTGACACAGTGTGCAAAACAAAAAGAGAAGATGTGGAAGAACTCCACAGCTTGGAAGATGTTATATACTTGGTACAAGCAAATACTGAAATTTTTTATACCCAAATGTAGTATTACCTCAAAAATAATCTCTGTGCCACTTGCCTAGATTAATCATCAATTCCCTTTTTCCCCTGCCTTTTTCAAATTCACGAATTGGCTAAACTTTATTTTCCTAGTATGCAGTTATCCATAGGCTGGGAACTTAATGAAGTTAAATAATTGAATGGTCTAATTTGGAACAGACAAGCTAGCCATATCATTCCATACATTAAATGACATAAAGCCTGACGGCAGACAAAGACAAAATGAAGACTAAACAGAAATGAGTTTCCAAGAACCCTCTCAGTACTTTCCTTATACATTATCTTGGATATGATCTGGATTGTTTGGTGCCACAAGCAATGTCACCAGCTTTCCTGACAGAAATCCTAGGGCTCAGGGACCCTGCCAGTTAAGAACTTGTTATATGAATTGCTGATTAAAAATTATCTTTAATAAAGAAACAAGAACAGTATAACAAGCTGACAAACTGCATTAACAATGGTACAGTACTGAAGACACTTGTAAATCTTGTCCCTGCACCCACCTGGATTCAGAAATGATAACCAATGTGTGCTGTGTTATACAGTGGCTGCTATGGCTGTTCTTTGTAATGCCTCAATAAACACATGTGAGCAGGGCACATCATAACAAAAGCTGCACCAAGTGCTGTTTTATCTCTGAAGCTACTATGGAGGGAATGGCATAAGGGGTTAGAACCTAGAACATCATGCAATGACCTGGAAATTATGAGCTCCAAAATATTATCCTGAACTGAAAGAGTTTAGCTTCTGCATTAAAAATCTGTGCAAAAACTGTGTAAAAATATGGGTCTGCTAGATTTATAAGCTGCTTATAACAGGCAATTTTGATAATCTAACATGCTTATTAGAATCTGTTCTGCTTATTTTGCTGTGAAATTGTGATTTTTTTTTTTCCCCTTAAACTATAATCCATACCGCAATATTTCATTGCATTGTCTTTTTTTTTTCTCTTGCTAGCTTAAATAAACAATACAACTATGACATGAATTTTGAACATTTCAAAACAATTTCCAAGGAATCATTTACTTCCTGGCAATATTTCTTTTTGGCTCAGGCAGGTATTCAGCTTCACTAACTCTCCTGTCTTCAGACTAATCAGACCTTACTAATCTTTCTTCCATCAACAATTAGAAAAATAATGGTGGCTTGATCAGTAGGCAAAACACCAAAATCTGGTAAAATTCTACCACCATCCATGAACGGCTCTGAGGAGTCTCTGACTTTTAATTGAAAAGGCACATAACTGTGCACATCTAAAGTACTGAAAAAACCCCTGATATCCATTAAAAAGATTTGTATGTTAACATAACATGAATGTAACATATTTTACTATCCATATAATCGTTATTTTCTTCTCAAACACTAATTTAGCAATTTTTTTGAAACAGTAAACAGAGGGTTGGTCGGAAAAATAAAGGCTTCATTCTTTCAAGTATCTCAGTAAATAAGTCAGAGAAGCTGATTAAAAAAAATAAATTATTTTATAAGAAGGGAACTTCTTTGAAGTGGGCTTTCACTGTGTATCAAGGATTTGCTAAGGTGATCTAATGTCAGAGCACTTTGACTTTCAGCTTCTCTCACTATGCCCTTTAAGTACTGTAACCAGTTCTGATCTCATAGCCTGAACTGTAAACTTCAGATTTACGAGAAAATGAAATGTGGGAAAATAAACAGGAAATGATAACACAAAGACATCCATCAGCAGAAGGAAACTGCCTCTCAGAATATATTTGCTTAGAAATAAATAAATGGATATCACAGAACCTGACATGTACAACCTTACAACCTTAACTTGCATTGCAAGCTAGTTATAAAGGGAAGCAGACCCTGGGTGAATTGGTTTATGTTCAAACCTTTCCTTGAAGACTTCAGTGGCTCTATGATCTAATGTTAATAAAATTTTACTCAAGCATCACCCATTCTGCCTTTAGAGCGAGCTTTGTACCAGTTAAGCCTCAACAAGTGGTCATCCACTAACAAATTAAGATACAGCTTCTGCCCAGAAGGGAAGACAGTCATGATTTAGTGTGACATTAGAAGCATACTTATAGTATATATATAGTGAAAAGGGTATTGAGCAAACAGAAAAGAAGGACAAGTGTCAGTACAACAAAATGACAGAAAGTTATCTGGAAGGTTATATCCTAGTTGTCCTACGGAAAATGAGAAGTGAAAGGCTGGAGGCAGGAAAAGGGTTCAGAAATGTATGCATCTGAAAAGTACACAGAAAACAACAGGGTCATTCAAGGAAGACAGTCAAGTTGATATACTTTAGTTTTGAACATTCTTGTCCATTGTTTTACCATTTCTTGATTTTTCAGTGAGATTTGTCTTATATATGCTTACTTTATACCACTTATTACTCCTTTGACATCAAACTTGAGACAACATCTCATGACTTAATTTCACAGTGTAGCTGTGTCTCAACTATACTGATGTGTCTCAGCATCACTTGCTCCTGGGCCCACTCTTTTAGCCTCTGCTTCCAAGAATAAACTAGTCTGAGGACTATTCACTGGCTCCAGGGTGACCTGGTAGTTAACCCTTGCAACATCAAGACACACTAAAAATAAAAAGAAGCTCTGGACAGCAATCACTGAACTCATATAATCACCCAAAAATATAAATCTGCATAACTAGAGTCAGCCTTTCTTAATGGATGGGCTGTCCAAGACACTAGATAGGACAGCAAGGGGCTGTCTTTATTTGTCAGGCCTGTGCATGTTTTCTCATTTTGCATTCATAGGTACTGAAACTCTATGAAAAAGTTCACTCTAAAATTTAAAAGCTTTTACCAAATGTTATCCAGAAAGAATTGCTGGCCTTAGCCTCTTGTAAAACACCCAGGGGTTTTTACTGAGGTAAGCAATACTTTGCTCAATACTGCAAGCATTGCAAGGATCAGAATTAAAAAAAACTACCAAAACATCCCTTTAAAAATATCAAATAAAAACTTTGCCTGGGATCATGCTAATGTATACTGTTAATCATTAAACTAATGTAGCATTTATAGTCTCAGTAAGTTGCTTATTAAAGTCCATTAACATTTTACTTTTAGTCCTTCTAGCACTTCATCTTTTATTAGAATGGCAAGGTTTCTGGAAGATCTAACTGCTATTACCTGTATCTTAACACGTTTGGCATTCTTACATTTATCATGGGCTTGGAACTTTCATTCACTTATTACCCTGAGGTTTAAGTTGCTGTTTTACATTCTCAGTTGCAACCTCACCTCAATTTTATGTGTGAGTGTATGTCTAGAAAGTTGCTGCTTTCAAACTTCAGTGGCACACTCAAAAGTTAACAACCTCTGTCTTGAATTAGAACACCACAACCTATGTAAATAACACTCAGTCAAACTTCAACTCACCAAGGCAAGAATTACAGTCTCATTCATAAACATATTTGGCCATGCCCTGGTGTGGCAGCCTTCAGATGTGGCTGCATATTGTTAATTTTCTGGACTCTGAAGAGGGTGTGTGGAACAGAGGTACTTGAAAGAAGAAGCCTTCACAGTCAGAGCTGAAACAAATCCATAGCAGAGCAGCACAGAAGTGGTTCTGAGTTGCTGTCAAATGCTGATTAGCATCCTGCAGTGCCTATAAAGAAATTGGTCAAGTCTCGCTGCAGTTCCCAGAGCTGTAAGAGCAGCAAATTTTTTTTTTATTTTTTTTTTTTCCTTCAGCTTGATCTATCAGACTTATGAGAAAACCTGATTATTGCAGATTTGGTTTGTCTGGATTTTTTCTTTCCTGTCTGTCCTCTTTCCCCTTTTAGAATTACTGTATGGGTGCAATTTGATGAACTTCTCCATTTATCTCAGCCACCAACTCGCTGGGCAAAGCTAGCCTGGAGAACCATGGTATGCTTCTGTTGTGGTTGAGAAGCACCATACAGACAGGGGTCTGGCATGCCATTCTGGAGAACATGCTGCATGCTGAGGCTCCAAGGATTTGTCCCTGCAGGAGGAAGCACCCTGCAGAGGTGAGAAGGCTGCCTGTCAGCCGGGTGGTTGCAATCAGCCTGTCCTCAGTTGTGCAGCTCCAGAAGAAGTCCCTCCACCTGAGTACATCTCATTCTGCAGCTGAGATGTCTTGGTTGCATGAGTAAAAGAACAAGCTGCTGGCAACCTTCCTCTTCACTTCCAGCTATGCCTTCCGACCTCCACCTTGCGTCAGCTTTAGGATTTGAGCTGTTGTAGATAAATTCCATCTATCTGCCTGTGAGATGATTTTGTGGTTGGATCAGGTCACACTGGTGGAGCCCCAGGGAAGGAGAAGAAGGGACAGCCAGTGCTAGGAGAGCAGTACTGCCCTGTGCAGCCCCACCTGCCTCTGTGAACCTTGAATGCACCAATGCTCAGAAAGACTGGAGACCTGCAGGCTGCTCCACGCTGCTGATCAGTCTTTTCTGTCCCAGGGCTCATTCTAACAGTGTTGTGTCACTGATAGGAGTGCTACCCATCATCAGGGACTAATAACAGTGCAAGCAGAGCTTGACAGAACACTGTAGAACATAGCAGGGAATACTATGCCTTGACAGTAAAAGCTCAAGGCTTTCAATGGAACAATCATTAATGTGATCTACCTCAAACCTTACATGCATGTCATTTGCTTTAAAACAAACTGCCCCCAAGAAATATCCAGAGCAGAGGCTTGGTAAATAACCTGAAACCATCCATGCTTTTACAAGCTGAATAACAAAACTAAATACACTCTGTGAAACAAGAGTGATGAATATTTCTCTTCAAATTTTAAAGATGTTAGATATGCTACAGCAATATTTCCAAATTCAGCAACATTAGCAGACTTCCAGGCTCCTGATGGGTGAAAACTAGTAGTGTAATAATTACATAGGTTAATGAGACAGCACTTGAAATACCAGTCAGAAACATCTAAAAGAGATGCATTCTATTATAACACTCACTCTGTGGGAGTTCTGTGGACTTCATAATCAGACAATTTTAAAAGCTAGGTACTGGGACCTTCAGAGTCAGCCAAAATGACAGCAGAGTTGTGAAGTAATACAGGAGAAAAATAGCACACTTGAAGCTAAGTCATCAAGCAGTGAAGTTAAGAATTACATTAACTTTGGCTTCTTACCTATATTTATTTTGCAACAGCTAAGCAAGGGCTGGAGGCAGCTGCAAAGGTGATGAATGGGGTGGTATCAGCTTCTTTCCTGGGATGTGACTCTTCCTTATCCCATTACCCACATACAGCCACAGAGGGACCCCAGCAAGGAATGTACAGTGTGAGGATCAGAAGATTCTTCTGAAGCAAAGCCATATCAACAGCAATGACAACACCAAGCCAAAAAATATACTGTAAGAGGCACAAGAGAAGCACAATTGTACAGTAGTTACCAACTGCACAGAAATTATATTTATGTCCCCTGAAAAATTCTTAATGCTCTGTATTTGATTTTACTTTACATTAATGCCAGCAGAAAAGTTTTTCAAGTGCTTTTGTAGGAAAAGTGGAACTGTGAGAAACTGCACTGTGCAGGACTGTGGGCCACTAAAGGACAATGGAAATCTATCTTTGTCTATCTGGTTTGCAAGTTTGGGTCATGCTCAGTCTCATTTAAAGTAGGCTCTCCATGATGCACACATGCTCCATGATGCACAAGATTAATGACTGTATTTTTAACCCACTTTAGTGTATGTTTCTCCAGCTCTGAAGATACAGCAAAGAACATCAGATATGGAAAGAAAAACCTAAAACTTGTTGAGTTTGGTTTAGTAGGATTTTTTTTTCCCCTCTATCTAGTACTTGTCAGGTGCTTTAAGGGCTTTATCCAGTTCTTTAGTGTGCTGGTCCTTCATTTTAGTCATGCTACCTCTGCACCAAAATCCATTTGCTTTGATTTTTTTTGTGGTTTTGTTAATTTATAAACATATTTCAGCCTGTAATCTTAAAAAATGGTATAATCTGTAGAAGAGTTTCTCTACCTTTTTGATAACCTGATTAATCTTTTTTTAATTGTCTGCATTGCTCCCATAGAAAGCCTGAGTGGTCTCAGAAGCTTTTCTAAAACTTTTTCAGTAAATCCCAAGGCCTTTGTGTTCCTCACTACTTCAAAAAAACCTTTTTGCAACCAAATATATTCCCAACTCTTCCTCAATAATTAATTGGACTTAAAATCTGATAATACGAGAAAAATGTGTCAAATTACTTCAGGAAAAGTTAAAAGAAATCCTCCAAGAAAACTCTTTGATTGGTACTCAGGTTAGTCAGGGATTAATAAATTGCCTATTCACCCACCTAATTAAAATACTTTCCTGAAATATTGATGAGGAAGCATTACAGAGAATTTTATTTTGGTCTCACGTTTCCCTCTCAAAAATTTTCAGTTTTTCATCTTATGAAAGTTAAATAGGATAGATTAATAAAATCATGTAATATAGAAAACTGAGCTGAGGCCATTTGAGTAACAGCTTGCTCCCTTGTATCCAAGAGCTTAAACAGTCCTCTATTTCAGCTTTTTGATTACTATTCTGTCCTTTTGGAAGCACCTATGGGGTTTATTGATTTTTTGAGAAATTATTTTCTGGTTTTCCATCAGGCTATAAGACTGTCAATGTCCTTATGATAAAATTCTTAACGGAGCTTTACAAATTGGTCTTGTTTCTCCTTTCATTCCCCTTTACATGACTCGAGAACTTTTTCCAAAGATGCCCAGATTCTTCTATCTCCAAATAACCTTGGCAGGAATGAATATGAGCAGGTTTTTCACCAGCAGCAGCTCCCACAATTGGAGAGGAACCTGGATGATTTCCAGCTGCTCCAGTCAGCTCAGTTCGCCACTGGTTATTGCTGAGGCTGCACTTTCCCCAGAATGATTTATATTAATAAATAAAGTGTTATGACCTGTAAGGAGAGGATTGTAAAAATTCATGGATCTTTTGGATGTCAGCTGACAGCTCTCACAGTAGGCACCCTTTATTGTTCTTGGCTATCTCCAGTACAAGATCATTTCTAGGATTAAAGCAGGGTAAGAGTATTGATCCAAAAAGGGGAAAATAAAGTCCTGAGACTGCTGAAATATTCACCGCTTCTTTTGGAGTTTGCAAAACTTTCAGTTATATGAAAAGCTATGGAAAAAATATGAAAGACTAAAAAATATGTGGGAAAGTATGTCCTGTCCCAAGAAATCTGGGCACCGAGTTCCAGCTAAATTGTAGAAAATCCACAGGTTGCCATCTGTGCTCCCTGCCCAGTGAGGCTAGGGACCTGGCCAAGGGGAGTTTGCTGGGAATGGAACAGATGGAGAAGAAAGGGTTTTCTTTCCAAAAAACGGTACAGCTGCCACTCCTGTCTGCATTCATTCACTCCAGACCCCTGAAGGGAATTCAGCCAGAACTTCTCCCATGGTCTGCACTGCACTAATGGGAATCCCTTAAATAAATGCCATAGCATTAAGCAATTATCTAATGCTAACTGCAGGTTAGACAGATGTCTAAAGGAAATTGTTTACAACTCTACAACCAGACTAGTTTAAAGTTGAAAGTTTGAGTTGAAAAAAGTCACCAAACATTTATTTAAATAGTAAACAATTCATTTAAGACACGAACTTTACAGTTTTTTCTTGCTCTTATTCTAGTTTTTTTGTATTAATAAAATATTTTTATAGTTCTTGTTTTTATATTGCGTGCTGGAAAAAGTTAGAAGGTATTCAGAAATGAGACTTCATACAAATTTCTGACTGCTGTATGTCTTCTGCTAGTTAAAAAAGCAGTTAAGTGCTGAAAGTACTGCTTTTACAACAGAGGTTAAAAAATGTGTCAGACAACATTTAAGGATTGTTCAAAATTGTTCTAAACATTTGGAAACCTTGATGGAGCTTAAAAATTATTCATTTATAAATTAAAATTTCCCTATTTGTATTTTGCATTTGAAAAGTTAACAGGGGAGAATGAAATTCTCTATGAAAAAAAAAATAGTTTAGCATATTACTTTATTTTTTATTTATTTTATTTTAGAGGAAGCTCCTCAACTGCCACTATCCATGAGCAGAAGCCTGGCTGCCTTCTATGTTTAGGAAGCTGCATGAACTGAAAAATGCATCTTCTGACTTTGGCAGACATCCTAAACAGTCTCTGTAGTGGCTGACAATACTAATAATTCTTAAAAAATACAAACAGAAAGCCTCTGCACTCTTTTTAAAAGTAAAGTTTCAACTCAGGTTTGATAATTATGTTGTTTCTTACACCATATATTAGTGGAATATTCGTTGAAAGCACAATATTCCTACTGCCTGGCACTATATAAATCTGATTCATACAAGTCTGATTCCTCCACGCTCCACTTGAAAGAAACAGAAGAATTTAGAATGATTTTTCTTTTAAGCCTTATTTCCAAGCACTCCAGGGGCATTCCACAGATGCTGCAAGGCTCTAGGTTTTGACATTAGCACTAAATAAAGGTGCTGTTATATGCACATTTGCAAGATGAAGTGTCAAAACCACTCATGTACAGAGGAAACGAATGTGAATTTCCTTGCGCTACATTGATCCTAGCAATAGAAACATGAATTACAGACTCTGAAACAAAGCCCCGTATGTTTGTTTATGACTGCCTTTCCCTTTTCTATGTTCTTATTTATTAACCAATTTTATAATCTGGGCTTGAATCTTGGTGTTGTTTTTAACCACCTGCAAGTCACAGCACAGAGAGGAGCTGGTCTGTGAATGCACTGAGAACTGTCACATAGTTAAAGTTTCATCCTTGGTCTCCCTGTGGCAGAGACAAGGATCAATACAGGGCAGGAAACATCCAGCACAAAATATTTCCTCTACACTGGAAGCAGATCAAAGGCTCCAGGCAGCCCTGGAAGAGATCCTCTCTGTCAATTCTCTTTTTTGACTAGGGAGGTCGGTCCTCTAGACCTGCAATATGCAATTCAAACAATAAATGTAAATGAGCTATCCTTATTCCTCTGTATGGATGTATTTCTGATTCACAGTCTACTGATAAAAAAAATCACTTGGTTTTACTTAACTTTGAGAGCAGCTGAGCTGGACAAAACTGGGCAACAAGTCACCTAAAGGCATGGTCTATTTTAAAAAAAATAAAAAAAAATCTTCAAACATAGTGGATTTCCCTAGGAGCTATAGACTTTTGATACATGTTCCCTCAACCCCTGCAGATGATAAGTTTCACTAGATCACCATATTTTCTAGTACTGCAGCCAATTAGAAACTAATTTAGGAAACAAAAGAGGGATCTAGTGGACTATTTGGTAGCCATCCTAAGAATTCCTAAGCAGAAAGAGTAAATATTCTTATTCCGATATACAGAGAAACTTCCGTGATTTTAAAAAAACCCCATGGAAAATCCAAGCATGAGATGCTAGATCTGCAAGGCCCTCTCCCACCATGCAGATGATTTCATAGCAATTCCCCTCTAAAGGAATTTAATATTTGAATGTTAGAATTAGGAAGTCTGGTAAATTCATGCACCTTCAGGGGATAAAACCAGAATATTTCTCCAGTTTTCGGATTAAAAATATTTTCAGGTAGCAATCCTTTTTTTTTCGTATGTTTATATGGCAACTATGACCATAGCCTCTGGACAACTTCCAGACACAGTATCTTTTGAGACAGAGAAATGCTAATGCTCCCAGGTAGCTAAGAGGGCTGGATTAAACCCTTAGTGATGCTTATACAGACAATTCCATAACAGAATAGGGAGTCTTGTATTTAGGGCCTCCTGTGGCAGTGCACCAGCAAGGGCACAGATTTACACTTCTAACTACAGCACAGATTTATTCTTGGCTTTCAGTGCTTCATCTGGTGACCTTCTGGGAGAAACTTAGGTCCAACTGGAAGGGCACTGCTATGAGCTTGGAGCCTGACAGCTTTCCATAACTGGCTTTGTTCAGCTTCTCCATAAAGATATGACAGAGGTTAAGTTCATGCAGAATCATGAATTTTTCTATCCGTACACACTATTTTCTCTTAACCGAGCCCAAAGAATATGGCTAGCAATATCTTTCATAAAAATATTAAGAAATGCTGAATTGACCACATAATGTAACAGAACAGAAACATCACTGGCTTTATTCATGTGGGGAAAAGAATCCTGATCAAACATTGTCCAAATAGAATATATAATAATGTGTTATTTTTTTGATAAAGGTGAAAACCAATGCAAATGGAGAAAAAACACCATTAAAACATTTATGTGCTAAGAAAATGAGAAATTTCCTTAATTGTTCCAACTTGTGCAGCTAGTGTCTTAATTTACAAAGAACACAGATACTACACAGTCAAAATTAAATCTCATTAATCATTGCTTGGCCATTCAGTTTATTCTGTAAGATGTCAGGCCTACCAAGGATTTTACATCTGCATAACTTTCCCTTCAGGAAAGACTAGACAGAATAGTTAGTTGCATTTTGATCCTTTGCCTAAAGACATCAGTATTGGCACAGTTGCAGAAGTGTGGTATGGTTGGGAAGAAGGTGAAATGAAAGTGCGCTGCAGCTATGTGATGATGTGTGGAAGCTGGTAAGTACACTCTGTGTGCCAGAGATTAGAAAAAAAGTCAAATGGCAAAATATAATTTCCAAAGTAGAAATAAAGTGGAAAAGAAATTGAGAGGATGGGCAAGAAAGGATGTGTTATTAAAGACAGGAAATATGTTCTAAACTGAGGTAAGATTATACTTATCCCACAGCAGAAGTAGCCACACTTTTTTTTTGTTGAGGAAAACATCTGTTGTGAGGCCACATCTCGAGTGCTGTGTCCAGTTCTGGGCTCCTCACTACCAAAGAAAGGAACTGAGGTACTGGAGCGGGTCCAGAGAAGGGCAATGGAACTGGTGAATGGTCTGGACCAGAAGTCCCATGAGGAGTGGCTGAGGGAGGTGTTTAACCTGGAGAAAAGGAGGCTCAGGGGGGACCTTATCACTCTCTAAAACTGCCTGACAGGAGGCTGCAGCCAGGTGGGAGTTGGTCTCCTCTCACAGGCAACAAGCTGCAAGAAAACACAAGGGGAAATGTCCTTAAGTTGTACCAGGGGAGGTTGAGACTGGATAATAGGAAAATGTCGCCATGGAAATGACTATTAAGCACTGGAACAGGTTGCGCAGAGAAGTGGTTGAGTCACCATCCCTGAAGGTATTTAAATAATATGTAGATGTGGCACTTAGGAAAATAGTTTAGTGGTGGACTTGGCAGTGCTAGGTTTATTATTAGACTCAACCTTAAAGGTCTTTTCTAACCCAAATTATTCTATGATTCTACAAATTTAGCAAAAATGGTTCGGAATATCTGATGTGCTTCTGGCCTCTTGTCTTTGACGAGGCACCATGAAACACAGCAGCAGCAGAGACAACCTGTGAGGAGAACAAGTGGATTCATCCTGGGAGTGGAGTCATGGTGGAGACTAATGGAGCATGACCTAGAATCATGGAATCATAGATAGATTTCAAATGTGTAGATAGAAAGATCAAGGTTGGAAGAGACCTTTAAGATCAGGAAGTCCAACCATCTGCCCAGCACTTTGACTAAGGACTGTTAGGTAAGGATTTCTGCCCATGAACATAGCAACAGCTATCTCGCTCCCCCTCCCCTGAAGGGGAAAATGCACAGTACAATGCTATAAAAAACATGTAAAGGGAGTTACAGTAGTATTTGAATATAACCATACAAAGGCCAAAATATGTTTAAATCTCCTCTCCATTATCCATCCCAAGACAGATGGAAAATGTGACTTAATATGTTGCTACCCTTTTTGCACAGTACATTTCACTTGAGCCTCTTGATATACATTTCACTCGATTTATACTCTTAGTTAAAGGAGCCATAACTTCTTCAGAGTGAAGAAGCATCAGCTGCCTACCATGAGTCTGTGCAATGATGTGCTCTTTCAAGATTAAAAGATGCATTAAATGCCCTGGAGTTGAAAGAAAAAAACCCCAAAAACTAGCTAAGCCATTCATTAAAATTACTGTTCTGCTTACAAATGTAGGAGAATAATGTAGGAGCAATGTAGGAGAATAAAAATAGGATTTTCTTTTCCTAAAAACCACAGAGTGAAAAAGTCCTGTTAGTGCAATGGGAAAAGGGGCTGATATTCAGTCAAATTTTTGTCTGATGATGCTTGTACATGCAGCCACGTCCACAGCATGTGAGCATATGGGGGAACCTTCTCCATGCACGGTGCAGGTGCAGGCACAGCCATGTGCTCTCACTGTGACATGGTCTCTGCTTCCTTGAATTTCTGTTCAGTGAAATGAAGTGTGTTTCTGTGGTTTGTGTTTAGTGACATGCAATGGTTCTCTTCAATAGCCAAGGATAAAATGCAGGAAGAAATACAACGTTGTATTTAACATTTCCTAATAGGGGTTTCCCTGTCGCTGTCTCTCTTGCTAAGTACAAGGAGAACCAGAAGCTGCACCTTTCATTCTATTTTGCATCTATAATACTGCAGCTTGCAACCCAAAACTTGGCTTAAAGTGTATGAATTCACAGGAAAACATAGAGGGGTAGGATAGAGCACAAATACACGTGGATATTTTTTCTCCTTATGCCATATGACTGGCTATTGAGACAACCAATTAAATAACTATTGAGAAGAATGTTCTAACCCATTCCTTTCTCTGACTCCTTTCCTAAATCTCCAGAATTTCAGACATATAAAGGGGCTATAAAACTGAGGAGTTAAACTAAAGCAGCTAAACTTTATCCTCTGTAGTAATCAAAGATGAATCTGACGATTTGTAAAATGTCACCATCTAGTGAAATGAGAAAGGTCTTATGAGGCTTGAAGCATTATCATCTCACACTTTAAAAATGTTTTGAAACCTTAATAGCTTGGAACTCAGTTAATTCACAGCCACAAGCAAAGTGGTTACACTTCATTTAAAGCTGTAAATCCTTTAGAGGGTATTTAACCATTTGTGACACTGGGCAATTTCCAGTCAGGGTTGACAATGACAGTAAACTAAAAAACAGCCAACCAAACAAAAACAAAAACAAAACCCCAAAAACCCTCAAAACCAAAATAAAATTACAGAAATATTAAATAAATTAGATACATTTGGCTGTGGGGACATGAGCCACAACCTCTATCATCTTGTCTCAATTCAGTATCAAGCACACAACATTAGGACAGGACACCAGCCACACAGCAATTTGTGCAAGTTTGTGTGTAAAGGAATTGAGAGAAAAAACGGAGGAAATGCCAAAAATGTTGCAAATACTGATGCTAAATTATAAGGTGGTGAAGAGAACCAGCTGAGAAAGATAAATCTCTTTGTTTAGTTGAACAGTCTATAGCCTCTGGGACTGCATTTTTATGAATGCTGAGGTTCCTTTTAAAGGGTGTCTATGAAAAGGAGAGTTAAAAATTATTTTCCCACTGAGATGGTTTGGTATCAAAGCTAGCAATGGAGGGAAGAAGCCCTGAATCCTCTCTTTACCCAGAATTAATCAGATGGAGGACTCTGACTTAGATCCAGACCACAAGTAAACTTTGATGCGGCCAAGTTCACATGTTTGTGATGCTTCTGTGTATCTGCAGGAGCTGCTGCCATTTTCCCAGTTTGTCCAAAACCATCTATGGCTTGCCGTCAGACCTGCCAACTTTAAAAGTGGTTTGCTGTGCCTGGTTTGCTCCACAGAGTCAGGGCCAGTACTCTGCTTCATGTAGAGCAACTCTTGGCAAAAATGCCCACCAGACTTCGCTAGAAATTGGCAAGAGAAATAGCAGAAAATCTGTTGAGTAACCTGACCCTTCACCTTTCCCATTCCCCTTCAGCATATCAGCTTATATCTATTTAAAATACAGCAAATAAAAACTACTGGTGTGCATACAAAACCATGTGTGAGAGTCTGAAAAATGTATATTCAAAGCTGAAATTCTACCACAGAAAAGCCCTGCACCCCCTCTTTCCATTCAATTCTCAGAAAAAGCCCCAAATGGGAAGCATAGCTGATGGCCTTAGGCTTGGGTTTGGTGAAAAAGAGAAAATGGCTACTTCTTCTCGGAGAACTTTTCTACACCCATGTTCCTTTGGATTACCTAAAGAGCTCCTGCCTGGCCATTTTTTGCAGGTACAATTATTGCAAGGCACTGCAGTGACAGAGGCAACAGTACATTATCCAGATCACAGTGGAGGAGTCATACATTAATTGAAGTTATCCCTTGGTATTGTATCTCCTGGAAATCAGTATGAATTATATGAAACAAATGTCATGTTCTCCCTACAAGAAAAAAAATTTAATAGACAGAGAGACAGTTAGAGAAAAAATAATTGATGGAAGATTTTTCATTAGAAAATGTTATGTCAGATTTGAAATATTTTGCTGGAACAGAACACTTTGATTACATCTTTGCGAACATTTCAAAACAATTTAGTTCCAATACACAGTATTTAATTTTGATCAAACTTGCATTCAGCTAAAGTTGCATATGTGATAAAGCGTATATGATATGTTAAACCTCTATTTCAATAATTCTATATATATTTACTGTTAATTAAAATTCTATGTACAGTACAGCCACATTAATACCAAGCAAAAAAAGAATTAAATACAGGATTGCTTTTTTATGTCTGGAAGCCAGATGTCAAAATAATAGTTTTTCAGAAATAAAATTTGTGCACTAGTTCCTTTGAGAAAAAAAGATTGGACTCATGGGACCTTTGAAGCCCCCTTTCTGAGACCCTGAATTTCCAAAGAAGAGGAGGGGGAAGAAAGAGGAGGTAGGCGTGAAACATGGAGCGCCTCTCCTATGAGGAAAGTCTGAGGGAATTGGGATTGTTCAGACTGGAAATGAGTTAGCTTTGGGGTGACCTAATTGTGGTGTTCCAATAACAAAAAGGGGCCTATACATGGAGATGGAGAGAGACTTTTTACAAGAAATGTAGTGGGAGGTTAAAGGGGGAATGGCTTCAAACTGAAAGAGAATAGGTTTAGATAACACATTATAAAGAAATTCTGAATTGAAAAGGTGGTGAAGCGCTGGAACTGACTACCCAGAAAAGCTGTGGATGTCCCACCCTTGGAAGTGTTGAAGTCCAAGTTGGATAGAGCTCTGAACAACCTGCTCTAGTGAAGGGTGTCCCTGTCCACAGCAAGGAGCTGGAACTAGATGATCAAGGTCCCTTCCAACACAAGCCATTCTATGATTCTGTGATTCCATGATTGTTACTTTAAGATCTGAAATCTGTAAGCTGAAGCTCACACCCTAGCAGCCCTCAGGAGCTCCTGACCATTGTGTATCCTGCACCCCTGCACTGTAAGAAACTTCAGCCATATAAGAAGTGAGACACCAGTGGGGCAGAAAGACTTTCTAAGGTAGGTCTTGATGATCCTTCTCAAACCCAGGTAAAGCAATCCAAAATAAACCTTTCCAGGTGGACTGTGTCCTGGAAAAAACCCCACATGTTCAGAGGTACTGCTGTTTGTATCTCTGGGAAATTGTAGATTAGGCTGACACAGTACTTGTCAGAGACGGCTGGGAACAGCATCGGTATCCACCGATATTTATTGAGGGAGCAAGTCTCCCTCAATAAAACTTTTATTAAAATTGAGATGCAAATTTGCCTTATTTCTAAGCTCCTTTATTTTCTTTTTTTTTTCTCTTTTCTTTTAAATCTTAGGAGTGACTGGAGAAAGCCAATAGAAGATTTAATTTCAAAAAAGCTCACTACCAACCCTCCTCTGCACAGTGGCAGAGATTTGTGTACTGAACTGTGAGGAACATAGGTGAAAAATATATTTGATAGACTAGAGCAGAACTAATAACAGGGATCAGTGGATATAAAGACCCTTGAATTTCCAGCTGAAGGAGGTGGCTTACTGCACCTCTGCTCTGCATTGCAGCTACACCCCACCAAGTAATGGGGGCAGCTGTGAGACCAAAGCCTGAGTGAAACAACACTTTAATTGATTAAACAAATAAAGGCATCACATTATGATAAAATGGAATAATATTTCCATAATTATTCTAGTTTCTGGACTTCACACTTAATAGGGACAACCAGTGGTTTTAGACTGAAAATAATTTTATAGAAATGGAGCTCTTTGTACTTGTTTTCTAGTTATATCTGACCTAAAAATTATATGCAACTCTGCAGTCATGGCACAATAATGTCTGCATCATTTAGATGCTGTCTCTAGTTTCTCAAGGTGCTTTGGCCTCAGTCATTAAGTGATACCACAATCACTTTTTGTTAAGTAGTATTATTGTTCTTCTTAGTCTCTTCATTGCCTTCTCTAGCACACAGGAAGAATAAATACATTAAGGACAGAGCTGGATTTGCAAAGACCAAAGGCATTTGAGAACTGTTGATTTTTTTGTGTTTTCTTTTAGTGCAGTTTCTAGCCTTGCTTCTTAGACAAACATGGCTTAAGTATAAAACTGTATTTATGTATATGCATATGTGCTTTTTCTGTCCTCTTACTTTCTGTCCTCCTCTTACTTTCTGTCCTCCTCTGCCCTCCTTTCGAAATGCTAATTTAATTCACATTTGATATGGAAAAGAAAACCTCAGAAGTATGAAATGCCTACACATTTCATGAAAAATTATTATCTATTAAAAAGAGACCCTGCTGCATGATAAGCAGGAGAAGTAAGACCCTAAACACTGATTGCAAAGAGGTGTCAAAAATGTATCAACTATAGAAAAAACATCAGACTCTCCATCTTAGAGAATCTCATCTGAACACATGTATCAATTGGATAAAAGCTTCATTCATTTAACTTCCTATATATATATATTTTCTTTTTCCTGCTAATATGTACACCATATGCACTCTTTCTTCACTTGGATAGCATACAACTACAAATGAAGCATGTATTTACAATGTGGCATCAGTTCCAAAGTCTCCAGAATTTTAAAATCAGACCCATATATGATAGCAGGGCTCATTTCGATTTTGTATCATTTGGTGGCACGGTGAGAGTAACTTCAAGGAAGACAACAGCCAAGCATAAAACTTTTCTTTGCATATTTAATATTTCTTTGTGCAGAGATAGTGTGAAAAGTGATCAAAAAGCACTAAAACCCCGAAGTCTTGAGGAATCAAAAGTCTTCATTTTAAAAATGAGGGAGGTAATGCAAAAAACTGCTTAGCAACTTGAGAACAGATAGCAAATGTGATGGACCAAACATGGAGCTGTCAGAATAAATTTTCATGCAAAGACCTGAAAAATCTCAGAAATCTGCTACAGTGGAAAAACTGTCTCACTAGCTTAATATGATGTAGGAAGGCACACTTTGCCAATAAGAACGAGTCCCCAGATTTAATACAAGAGTATTTCCTCGGGTGCAATATTAAATATATTAGAAATGCATACTTCTAAGGAATAATGCCGTCTGTAATTATTACCTCCTTGTTTTTTTTTCTCCTCAGAAAACAGGAAATTGTCCAACTCTTCATTACTTTGTATCAGAATAAATGAGGAAGGAATATAACAATCTCAAGAAAATTAAAATGCTTTAGGTCTAGATAATGAACAAGAGGTTATTAGACAGTGAGTCAGCTCTCTCAACCTCAATTTCTGTCCAGCCTTGAATGGATGTACAACTGCCCTCTCTCAGAGCTCTCGTGGATTTTAACTTCCAACATGTATGTAGACCCAGTAATATATTTCTATGTTAAATGAGTGCCTGTATCTCTCCTTACACAACATGAAGATCCAGGCTTCATTAGGTGAATCAAAGTAACAGCTATTCAGCTTGATTTTGCACAGTGTCCTGGTGCTGATTCAAGGACAGGAGGAAATGGGTTCTGAATCCTTCTCATGCCTACATGATTTAGATCTGCACTTCCTTTAATTTGACTCCTCACAGGGCTTCTCTACCACTTCTAGAAACAGGTAATGAACCCTCATAAGGAAAATCATATTCTGATTACTTAGGAGTTACCTAATCATATATATAATATTATCAGAAAATCATCTCATTCCTCCTCTGGCTATATCAAATTAATCCTCTCACATCCTCTACTATTATTTAAAACTTTTATGATAAAGCTTCTATTATTTGTACAAGTAGACAGTTAAACACCTTGAAGATCTCACAGCTAAAAAACTTCTTTCCCTGTCAAATTCAAATCCTTTTTGTCTATCCCATTGCATCTAGCCACATCCACTTGGAGTATTCTAATCAGTTACTTTAATGCTTACACCCTTCAAATGCTTGCAGATCTTACCTTCCTCTTAGAAAGTACATTTGTGATTTGGTTGGCTATCCCCCTGAATTACTGTGATTTTGATCAATAAATTCCATTAAAAAGTTTGCAAAAATTCACTCTGGATCATGGTAAAATATGGTATAACACAGCAGCATCTGATCAAATAGCTAAAAAATAATGTCAAATTAAAGAAAAGGAAGAACATATAACATTAGGAAAAATCCCCATAGACGTAACTACCTACAAGATGAGCTTTTAAACCTGCCTGTTGGGTGGAAAGAGACACTGAATCTCGATGAAATAACTTTATTTAGGAAAAAACCAGAACACTGAAGCTAGAGGAATGACATCCCCCCCACCCCCAACTCCCCAGTCTTTGTGCCAAAGTACAGCCAAAAATAATGTGTGATATTATCAGCAAGTATTACTGCACTTCTCTGTAGGTGGCAAACATAATAAAAGCATTGGCAACTCAGCAAATAAACTAAGGGCAATTTTCAAAGGCTGTAATGGAAATGCCAGGACAATTAAAGAGAGATCAGTAAAACATATACACAGTGGCAAGGATCCTAACACTTACAAAATAGCTTGAGAAAGATATTAGAGAAGTTCTATTAACTCTCTGAAAATGCTATCACTGAATGACAATCATAAAATTACCAAAAGTTTATGAAAACACGGGTATTAATTTATGCATATACCTAGTTATCACAGGAACTTTTCAAGGATCTGATTTTTTTTGCATTTAAAAAAAAAAAAAAGGCTTTGGACATGAAACCCATTATGGCCTATTTTTATTTTTAAGCCCTTATATGGTTAGAGCTGATCTGTAATCTTCCAAATTAAAAGCTGGACAAAGCTGAAGATAATAGACCCCCAATTCTCCTTTAACTGTGGATCTAAGGAAGGTATTCCAAGATTTCATAATGTTTAAGTACTCTTTGCTGTAGTCATATTTTTCCACCTGGGACTGACTCACTGGCCTCTTTTCCCCACAGGGATGAAGAAAAAGGGCATTCAAAAAATATCTGACTTCCCTTTGAGCATGCATGCTTCAGGACACATACAGAAGCTTTTTCCTCTGCTCCTTTGGTCTCTGGCTGCTGTGCCAGTGCAGCCAGCTGAGGGACAGCTCCTGCATCCCACATCCTTTATTGGGAACTCCCTCCTTTCCCCATCACTTGATGGATGAAGCATGTCCCTCATCACCACACATACCCAGACAACTTGGCTTGGCTTAGCTTCTCTCCTTACTGTGGACTTTTCCAGCATGCAGTAACACACAAACACCACTTTTAATAAAGAATGACCTCACTCTACTGTTTGTAAAGCATAAAGCAAATCTGCCACAGGAAAGTCCCAGAGCAAAAAAGCCCCTGTTCCAGTCATTTGATTCAGTGAATCCTTTGTTGTATAGGTCTCATGAAAGACGATAATAAAATAAAAATAGGAGTTCACATTTTACAAAATTAATGAAGTCCCCATTAGTGAGAAAGTGAAAGCATTTTCTTTCTCATTTTTCCTCCTAAAGTCTCATATTTTCTGTAATATCCCTGTATATAGTTGAGGTATGCCATGTACTTATGGGAAGGGAAAGCTCATTAATTTTGCGTATCTGACAGATGTGGTTTAAAAAACAGTTACTCAGAGTAAGAGAAGGCAGCATCCTGAATCTAAACTGATCAACATATAAGACATTCATGTACAGAGTAGATGTGGCACTGTGTAAATGAGCCACGTGGCACCTTAAATGAACATACAAGAGGTTACAAAGTTTCAAACAAAAATAACAGAAGTGCTTAAGAACCCATTTTCATCAACTAAAAAATTCTGTCAAATTATCTAACACAAATCTATGAAATCTAAATGAACTGTCAATTTTTTTGAATACATTCCAAAGTTACCAACATTTTGAATATGCATTGAAAGTACTAAAATATTCAGTTATAGCATATCCCAAATAAAATGTAGTGATTCTCAGTTTGGCATTATACCTGTTTTATACATTTGTATTACATGTTAAATTATAAACATTACAGAATCTATCAAAACGTCAGGTGATATTACTGATAATTTAAAAGAAGATTTTATATTTAGTGGGAAGTACAAACAATTTAGACAGTCAATTCTGACAGAAAAATCAAACTACAAGTCAAAGCCCTCAGTATTCTTCAGAACAGGTTTTTCTGTCTTTTATATAGTAGCTGTTAATGTCATTGTCTTTGGTCTGGTGTTCAATCACACAAAACTTTTAGATATTCTAGTATATTTAAATATGAACTGTCTTACCAGACAAACATTATCTTCAAATATGTTTGACTATTCAAAAGAAAGAACTATGAAACAGTAAAGGAAAAAAGTGGAAAACTACTTAGAGTAAGATCTCTGGTGGAAATCAATGAAGACAAGGTAGAAAACATCCAAACCAAAAGTAAATTTAATTTGGATTTTTAAAATCGTTTGTTGTTAAAAGTACAAGCCTAATGTGGAATAACTCAGTATCTAAGCTAATTTTGCAACTAACAAGAGCAATTAAAAGAAACATACATTAATTTTCATTATTTTTTTAAAGCATTGTGATAGGAAAATAATTACATTTACCTTTACATAGTCTTTAAAGAGAGGGTGGTGCACTTGGAAATCAGATTCAGTTTATACAGGTCCGCATACCAGATAATCTGCCAGACAGGGACAGCTGCAGCATCAGGGGAAAAAGGGGAAACAGCCTTCATATGGGAGCCCCAGCAAAGAGCCCCAGCTGCTCCCCTCCTTGCCACCTGGACCGTGCAGACTGCCCAGCTAACACCAAACCTCTGGACCTGCTGTGCTTCTCTTACTAAAAAAAAGAAACAAAAACAAACAAAAAAATCCCCAAAAAACCCCACCTGAAAATCATAGAGCATACAAATAAAAATGCATCAATAGCAGAATTGGATTAGTGACTGCTGACAGGAAAAGTAATTAATTTCATATTACTAACCTTACACTAAGAATTGGATCAACACTAATATGAAGTAAGCTGCATGTGATGTACCCATTACTAAGTGAGATGTTCATAATATGGGATTACAGCTCCAAACTCCCGTGATTTTATTTGAGAAATACAAGTAAGGATTATGAGCAAGTACAGTGTGTTTTGAAGCAGCATGTAAAATGTTTTTACATACATTTTTAGATGCATATCAATAGTGGGAAAGGTACTATTGAAGGTAAGCACAGCAATTTGGATCTGTGAATCTTAAACCACTTGCAAAAATAAAACAGTGACTATACCTACTATTAAACAAAATATGAATTTATGAAATATCCAGCTTTTTATTCAACAAATATGGGTCTTTTGCTATGTATCTAAAAAAATTAAATTTGAGAAAAGCTTAAATTTTTGTTAATATATCTTTTCTGCAGCTGTGATGGTGTAAATATAGACAAGAAACAGCCCAAAGACATAGGTAATCTCTTTATTTTGTAATCTTCTATTAGACAAGACAATTAGGAAAAGCAGGTAGCTTTTAGATTCAGGCTTCCATGAGGCACTTTCTTTGTCAGGGAAGCTAGTGTGCAAAATATGCTATGTCTTTATTGCAACTCACACTCATCACTACTGCACTGCATATGGGCCACAAGGTGCATTTTATCAGTGGTGTAATCCAGGTTAAAAAATACCCCTGTTAAGGAGACATGGCTTCTTGTTTGTTAATGTCTTTTTTTTTTGCTTGTTTTGGGTTGTTTGGTTTGGTTTTCTTAACTGATTCACTGATATGGTTAAGACGTTTTGTTAACCTCATCCAAGATAATTAGACGAAGCAAAATCCCAATCTGAAACAGGTCAGGCAAACGAGTCCTTTGCGTAAATTAAAATGTTCTTCAGTTACTCGGGTAAAACAGGCAGGTGGCACAACTAAAGGCCAGAGGAACTGATAGGCTAAGAGACTTGGTGACAGAGAAGGAGATTTTTTTGGAAACAGAGATTAAGAGATGTGGCAGCAGAAAGACTGTAGTCATAAGTCCAAGGTCTGTGAGGAATCCATTATATTTTGGTAACCTGAGAAGGCTTGAATGTCACTTCCAAGACTCATCTACTAAAAAACATTTATATGCATCTCGTAATGATGTGGTTGGGTTTAGCCCCAGTGGAAAATGTTTATTTGGGGGGAGTCAGCCTCCAACAGTAGCAAAGTATTTTTATTCTTTTTATGCCAATAGTCACAGTTAATGATTTTCTAAAATTTCCAAGAGGGCATTAGATATACAAGACATAGTATAACCACTATGGGTGGAGAATATGTAAGATTCATGGATTTTAAACATTCTTTTATAGGGAACGTGTTCACAGATTTTGGGTTATGGCTCTGGTGGTTTAATTTACTACATAAACAATTAAAGCAGTTAAAATAAATCTTTCTTTAGGCTTCACTAACTTCTGGCAAGATCACTATTGGCCATAGTAGAAATTACCTGCTTCATTCATATGAAGTCAACCACTCACCTAAATTTATGTCATCCTACTCTCATTACTTGCACATTAAGTATGCTTTTCCTTATAAATTTAAATTGCTTTCTTAAATCATGAATAGACATGGCTCTTGAAGAAGGACCTCACAACTGGAGCCCAGCAGATCTGACACTGAACTTCTGAGACACCATCAGAGCACCATGAAGTGCTGGAGGGACCACAGGCTAACAAGGCAGATCTGCACACGCTTGCAGGGATGGATCCAGCAGGGTGGAAACCCTTGAGTGGGAAGACAGGTGGGAAAGAAAGGCTGCTCAATTCTCATACCTGCCAAACTGGCATGTTGTATAGCTATCTGGGAAGAACTAGCAAACAACCAAAGTACACATGAGCTTTAAAACCTCATTTTTAAAACACAGACTTGCACTGCAGAGTGAGACTTTACAGGAGGAAGTTTTTCTTTTTGGTTATCTTTTGCTCTCAGTATCTCTCACAGAGATATAATGGAGGCTCATTATGCAATTTTTGAGTTACTTTCAGCACAAAACCTCATTGAAATTGGAAATGTGTCTTTAATTAGCTTCTTGATTTGCTATTTGGGATTACTGTGAATTAGGAGAGAGATTAAGAACTGCTAATACTCTTGCATGTGACCTTCACTCTCACATTTTAGTGGCCTTTCTAAAGGACAGAACAAGGAAATGTGAAGGCAGGTTACAAATGTATTTTTGGAGTTTCCATTTTATCTTCTGAAGTACACTTACTCTTTCTACTTACAGTATTTATTTGCTAGGAGTTTCCCATTACAGTTGCTCTAATTTCCACACATAATGCAACTTTATGTTAGGAAAACAGAACAAGAATGCATCTTCTAGATCACAAAGGTAATGTTAAGAAATCAAATAGTGTGATTCCTCTCTCCTCTCCCCCTTCATAGGGAAGGCTACACTGAAGCTTTGCTGTCTCAATGGTCTTCCAGTCTAGTTCCAGCACTCTGGAAATCCCTCACATGGACGATCCCTTTCTGAAGCAGCTCCTGCTGGGCTGTTGCCCTCTGCAGAAGAGCTACTGCAACATCATCCACAGGCTAGCAAACAGTCCTGAACATGAAGGAACCACATAAATTTTGCTCACTTTGAATCAAAAATTATTTTTAATTAAAAAAAAAAAAAAAAAAAGCAAATGACTGCCAATGCCATGGTACTGTGGGCAGCCAAAACTAGTTACGATGGCTCAATCAAGACAAAAGTGAAACTAATGTACCACAGACGGAACTGTCTTGCAGGCACAAAACAAGTTGCTTTGTAAATATGTTATAAAAATAATACAAGGTTCAATTTTACTAATCTTAAGGTCGAGTAAACTTTGTTTGAACTTAAGAAGAACAGCTTCCCTTTGAAATTCCTCCTCATTACTCAGCTGTCACATGTACAAAACCTCCCAGGTAATATGAAATTCTCCTTGCTGTCACAGCTTCCTCCATGAAGACAAACTGAGCATTTCACTAAAAGGATAATTCCACTTTTTTTAAGGTAATTTTTTTTGTTGGCCTGTGCACTAGTTTTTTAGACATCTTGAGAGGAAACAGTTTTTATTTATTTATTTATTTTTTTATTTTTATTTTTTTTCCCCACAGAACAGTAACAGAGATCTTACTAAACTCTAATATGCTAAAAACTTAATACTGGTAGAGATAAAAACAAACCATTAAGTAATTGTACAAAATGACTCATGTCAAAGCTGTTTAAATAATAGAGAATTAAAAATTCTACCAGAGTTTACAGCAGACTTATTTTTTTTATGGGGCAATGAATCACTTCCACTCTTCTCTATGTGATTAATATTTTTCCTCTTGTAAAGGGAAAATATTAAAAAATGTATTGCTAAAGAATCTGAATCTGAGGCAAACTGGCCAGACAGCTCATTAAAACAGTTGTACTCTATAACTTGTGTCTTCTGTGGAGAATATGCAAGGAAGATACAAATATTTAAAGATAAAATAAGAAAATGCAGGCATACTTTCAAATAAATTTATCTATAAAAATATAAATTTATCTCTAAAAAGTTCTTTAAAGTTAGAGGCAAGGCTTTCACCTTCAGATCAGTCAAATGCCTGTGGTTTTCTAATTAAGAGAGGGGATCCTACTTCCTCCTCTCCCTAAGGATATATTAATGTTTTTTTTTAATTGTGAAGTATCAAAAGCTGTAAAACTGTAAAAACTAAATTATTGAATCAATAACGATTTTAATTAAAAAAAAAATTGTATATTGAATATATTTTGCTTCTATTGAAGCATATTTGTTATTTCATTAGCCTTGATTTCTCTAAGATACATAATATGTAATGTAATGTTACATGTTTGTTTTTCTATCCCTGAACAGTCACAATTTCCAGGGAACAGCCTACTTCCTGTGAAATTTACTGTTCTCTAAAATATGACCATCATTCCACTATTACTGCGGTTACTGACTAAGCTTTGTATGGAATTGAATACTCACAGAATTAACATGTTTATTCATCCCAAATAAAAATGAGCATGTCCTTCATCACAGAGTAATTAAAAATTGCAAAAGGGCCAAATTAATCTGTATTCCGTGCCTACTGTGATGTGAAGCTTTTCAATATCCCACTCTCAAGCAAGGCTCTGAAGCACAGTGCTTCACATCAGTTGTTTTCCAATCAGTCACAATTACTCAAAACACACGGGGATCCTTATTTTCAAAGTAGGATGAACAGTATACACAGTACAAATATAAACATTTATTCAGAGGCAACTTCCCTGGTCACATTTACTGTAAGACTAACCAGTCCCTAGAGTAAGGGGGATTCCTTTAAATCTCCCTAAGTTCTTTAAGCGTGTGTTTTCTATTATTATAAAAAAATATTTTCCTATTTTTTTTCCTAGAGTATTACCAGCTCTCCAGGATTCTCTTAGAAACAGCTTAGCTTTAAGCCTACTTGTTTTACCACACGACACACTAAACCAGCATATTCATGGGATGAATACAAATTAAACACAGACGGAGTTCAAAGGAAAGGAACTAATTATTGACACTGAATCACCAACTGTGTGTTAAATTTAAACAAATATTTTGAAAGTAGAGCATGCAAATACCATATGGAAAACCAAAACAATACAATTAAGAACCTAAACCAGACAAACATTAGATAGTTGTGTATTCAGAACACTACTCGGACTAGAGAATTTTTTTCATGAAATTATTGCTTGAATACTTTTGAATACTTTGAATTTGTCATTTTTGTCCATCCAATGAAAATGTAGTAGAACATTTTAGGTATTCAGAGTGATACTTTTTTGTCTCCTCTGCAATGTGTAGGTAGGAGCTAAAACTTTAGACAGGTCATCTCTCTGCTAAACCAAAGTTCAGTAAGTTTTCTTTTGTCCATACTAATTCTTTTACCCAGCAAGGCAGATTTCTAGTGTATTACATTTCACAGCTCTACCACAATGTGCAGCATTGCTCCTGCTGTTACCTACTTTCAACAAATCCTCTTTAGGTTGAGAGCCCTTTCAATGCATGAAAATATGTGTAACATACACGTAATCATTGGTAAAATTCCTGTTTCAGAAATACCTTACTTTAGTATTTCCATAAAACAATAGCTGTCCTTGCATAAGGATTTTCAACTTAGAAAAAAAACCCCTTGTATTATGTCATATGCTACTATATGTGCTTCTAACCAGAAAAAACACATTAAAATGTTTAAAAAAAGAAGAAAGTGGTTTAATTTGTGAAGTAGTGCAAGGCAGTTCTCCAAGTACCTGGGACAGGAAGTGGCTGCTTTACTGAACACACAATGCAAAGGAGGAAGGAATGCTTTTTTGTAGAAAGACTTAAGTGTAAACCAGCAGTAAGATGCACCACACCTCTTCAAGTGGAGAGTAAGCAATAATTCTAAGTAACCAAAACGGATTCCTGACCAGAATATTTTCATCCTGTCTGTACAGTGCAATACTTGCATTGTCCCAGTCCTCAGCCACTCACAGTTTCAGTACAAAAAATCCTTTTAAAGCAAATCCCTGCATGGACAGCACGGGTCTCAGATCAGAGACAGCATCTACAATACTGAGCAGAGATCCTGAAGGTGATTTTTTAAACATGATTTTCTTTCTTCATACACACCTAATTGTATTTCACTACATAAATGTGGTCCTAACAAATGCATTTTTTTCAAGCACAATATCTTTATAAAATTATACACTGATTTTGATCCTCTAGGGCAGACTTCTAGTCATATTTACTGAATGGGAGGTTTGGGTTTTTAAGACAATTAAAGTAAGACTTTATTAATAATCCCTACAGCTTGCTGGAGTTTTAGCATCAGGTTCAGCCCCCTTTTCCTGATCTGATGTAGATTAGTGTAATTAATTTTCATTTGATTCTCACTATGGTTCCAAAAGAGACTTTGTTTAAAATCAAGTAAATTTCATCTTGGGAAAGCATCCCACAGGCAGAAGAGAGAAAGAAATTTTACTTGCAAATGCAGAGAATATAAGGACAAAATACAACTCCTCTCGTAAGAGATGATGGAAATGTGAAGACTCTGTCAGCAACTGTGATGTTTAGGCTGGGTTTTCCCCAAACTGCTGCTCTACATGGCCTTTGCATCGTGTGAGTGAAGGGGAGAAGGGCTGTAGGACCAAGCCTGAACACCAACAGAACCCCTCAAGGGAGCTGTGGCAAAACCCAGCAGTGCTGCTTTCCCTGTTTAGTCCCCATTTATTTCATTCTTCTAACTGCTCTGGTTTATTGGCAGAAGACTGTGATTTACATATGGCTTTCACACCCCTGAAAGCAAAACACTGGTTAAATATGAACACAAATGTGCACGTGGCCATCAGATGAACTCTACACAGATGAACTGTATGCTGCTTGCCCATCAGCATAGACTCCTATACAGAATTGAACCCTTTAAGAAGTTTTTAGCTCCACTGCTGTGCTGGTTACCAAAACAGGCACTCAGGGAGGCAACACTTCTGACATCACAGAAATGGAAAAGGAAACATTATGGAAGGCTGGACTTTGACAGCTCTATGAGGAGTTGCACTACAATCTCAATTGTACAAACAGCAATCTCAAACACATTCCTTCTGAGGTGGTAAATGAGGCTGTGTGTGTATCCTTATTCATATGAATAAGGGGTATAAAACACCCAGAGTATTCCAGGTCATCATGTTGAAGGAAGACAACCTATAGCAACTACATATGTGGAACAGTGAGACATTGGGTTTTGATACTGCTGTTGCCAAGACTGATTGGAACATTTCACTGGTTCATGACTACAGGTCCTGACTCCTTTTAAGTAGAAGAATGAAGTAGTATTTTAGCAGACATTCCACTGCCAGCCAGACATGCTCCCCAAATAGACAAAACTTTAACTAAAGCAACCACAGTGATGACCCCAGTGCAGCTGTCCACAGGCCGGGCAGCAGCAAATCTGCAAACATATAGCAGCAAAAGAAAAGCATGCTGGATCTGGTTGCTCTTTCAAGCTGTTGGGTTCATACTGCACACGACTGAGTTGTGCCACAGCAGGTCACTTTTCTACAGTACTCAGATGTAAGCAGGAAAATTCATAGATGCTAGTCCAAGCCTGTGGGGATTTTTCCACATTTTTCTGAATTGATTCAGAGAAAGAACAGTGATGCATAAAAAGAAGAAAAATCACTTGAGTAATTGCAATGGCTCTGCCTTGCAATCCTTCCTGGTGTCATTCTCAGGGCATTTTTAGCCAATACCATTAGAGCTCTCAGAAGAGTTTCAATTCTATCGACTGAGGAAGCCTTCTAAAGACAATTGATTAGGAAAATGTATTCAAGAACATCTCCTGTAGGAGTGCAGTTAGTTCCATTGTGTGTTTCTAAGCCCATTTTTCAGCACCAGTAGGGAGCACTTCAATAGCAATGTCCAGGTAGCTGAGATGATGTGCAGCTGATACAGATGAGACACACAAACTGCAGGTGTTATTTGTGGGCTGGATGACAGAAATCATGCACTTTTTCACTACTTCTTCAGTGAGTGACTGTCTGCAGCTACTGTAAGGCTCAGATTTTCCAGGATGGTATGGCAAGTTTAGACTGTTTTTCCTTCCCTAAAGGCTGACCACAGAGTCACTCAGTACCAGTCTTTCAGCAAGTTTCCTTCCTTGATTTCTTATCATATAAATAAGACTATTTATAACATTTATATAATAATTGTTTTATTGTGTTCACCTTCAGTATAACAAACAAGTTAAAACAGGCTGTACTAGAAAACAAACACACAATAATCTGTGTGAAATGCAGTAAGATGCAGCCTTGACAGTAGTAGACAGAAATCCTGTCCTATTTCAAAGTCTTCTGCTTGCCAAGTTTCTTTCCTAAGATCTCCAAGAATTTAGTCAGGCCAGCTCAGTGCCTATGTTCAAGTCACAGCTGCTATGTGGGTATTAACCCAGTGTGAACCACACTGACAAATGCAGAAAAATAACTCACATGGCTTTTTCACCATTCAAACCTTTTAATATACAGACCACTAGTTCTGCTGCAACCACTACTGTGAATAATGGTTTTTAAAGGTCAGCAGTTCTACCTAATACTACTAAATTCTCCAAAATGCACACTCAGATTTGTTGTCTCTCATGATGCAGAACATAGTAAAGACATCACATTAAGATGTCACTCTAGCCAATATATTTATAGATATATCACCCAGCAGATACTGCTTTTCTTGAAGGCTGGCAGATATTACAACCTTCTTTTGTGCCCACATGGAAATAACAGCTTGAGTCCCAGCATGGTTTGAATATTCTCAGCAACTGGAAACTCACAGTTTTTCCAAAGCATCCTCCTTCTACATCGTGTAATATTGATCAGAATATTCAGGAAATAGAAAAATACTTAATAAAAGGTCTAGAAGTTATGCTTCTCTGCCCCTCTCTTTTGTGCCTAATTCCACATACCCGTAGGACCCAGAATCTGTGGTGCTCTTAAGAGTTGTTCTCCCCCTTATATACGTGAAAAACTACCAGGTTCAGCTTGTCAAGGCCATGGTAATCTCCTATGTTTTGAACTTTTCTTTCTGGACGTATGTGAACTAAATTTTAAAAGGATATGGGAAAATGTCTACAGATCATCTCAAAACTACCTGAAGTGAGAGCATTTGCCAGAGCAAGTGCCTGAACACTTTCAGGGCAGATCTCTCTGTTCACCTCCCAGCTCTGGGGCTTGCAGTGACCCAGGTGCAGCAGCTTGCACTTGTTAAGCTCACCTTGTCAAACCTTTCCCATGGACCTACTGGAAACTGTCCAGGTCAGGAACTCCTACAAGCACTACCTACATCTAGGTTACACAAGAAAAAAAAAAAGTTGAAAAATCATGTTTTTAATCTCAAATGAATGTTACCTTACCCTTTAGCATGCACAATTTAGCAAGATTTGTCAATCCAGCTTTCCCTCCTTTCTCCTAAATGGGCATCACCCAAACTGTTTCAGTCAGATGATTTTGAAGGTGCCAACATGTGTTATTTGGAATGAAGGGTGCACAAAAAAGGCTGAGCTGCTGAGCAGACTGTGCTGGTGATTAGAGGGAGACATAACTCTTTGTGGGGAGAGGTACCTGAGTGAGGCCTGGGAGTGACCTCTTTGTAGAGAAAGAGAAGATTTATAGTGCTGAATGTCAGGAGTGTGTTATGTTATCCATTCTCACTTTAATATAAATCTAGGATGACTTTTGTTAAGCTAATTGTGACACGATTAATGAAAAATGGCCTAAGAGGGGATTGGGGTAACTTAGTTTTCTAAGTTTAGGTTTTTAAAACCAACGAACTCTTTCTGACTTCAACTTTTGCAACACTCAGAAAATGTTAGAAAAGGAATTTTGTGCTGTACAGAGATCACCTTATGAGCCATTCTCTTTAGTGACTGCACCTGTTTGCCACTTTGTTTATAACACTTGTAAGGGGAACAATAAGCAAGAATTATGCAATTAACTGTTTCTTTAGGTGTAAATTTCCATCCTTTTTGCCAAAGAGATGGTTCTACGAAATGCAGTTCATATTTCTTAATTAGAACTACTCAAATGAGGGTAATTTGAAGAAGAAGAAAAATGAAATCAATTTTGAAAAAAAAATATGACTGAAGGAATGGTACTCTTGGGTTAACCTGGCAGTTGGAAGTTGTGAATATAAAGTCTTAAGACATCAGGAGTAACATAAAATAAAAAATTTAATGTAAAATCTCATTGAATTAAAGGACAGAAACATGCTGCAGAAATTTCATTTGTAAAACCATATATACATGACTATACTAAAACTATACATACATGGTAATAGAAAGAGATGTGCTAGAATGCCCAAAGAAATAAATAGTTTATAGGGGCTGTAAAAGCAGAGAATAAAGATAACTAGGATGATGATGGCCTGGAGTTGAGTTTTATTTCAAATTAAAAGAGTGCAAGACTTCCTGCTAAATTCGAGGTGAATGCAAGGCAAGATTTGTTTCTTTATTAGAATATATTCTGAGTTCTCAGTTCCTTAGAATATATTCCCATTCCAATGATCCGTAAGTGCTGTAGTAAACAGGTATTTGTGTAACACAATAAGCTCTGGCTGCACATCCACTGCTGTTATCTGCTTACAAATATTTAAATTGATTCTGTTTTCAGTAAATCCATATTGATTAAGCTTTGAACTGCTGCAAAGTGGAACAGCTTGCAAACCAATGTCCTGTTGCCCCTGCTCCCCACACTGCACAACACAGGATCAGAAATAGCTTTGTGTGTTCTTTTACATGCTCTTGCACTCTACTTAACCTTTCAATACTAGGACATAATGCTAACGTTACTGATGATGATTCTTGTAAAGGATTTACATATGCCTCAATTTCAAACAACTATTAGAAGCAATAGGCTAAAAAATGTAAGAGATTAGAAGCAATTCCTCTTATTTCAAAGCACACATTCCAAGTATGTCAGGAAAAAAAAAATAAAATCCATCTATAGCAAAGAAGTTGCCAGAATTGTCATGAATTTCAGCTGTGGTCAGGAAAAATATAATCAGCTGAACATAACAGAAAACAGTGTCTCTTCAGAAGATGCAACTGCAGGAACATATGAGCTTTATAAAAGGAGGCACACAGTCTTGGTCCTCTGAAGATAATGAGAATAAGAATCTCATCAAAAGTGTTATGATGGAACAGAAGAAAAATTGGACGTGATGTGGATTGCAGACAGAAAAGACAATCTGAGCTCAGAAACAAAGAAAAGACTGCTCAGCAGCAAGATGCTTTAAAGAAGGGCAAATTGAATTTATCAGAAGCATGGAGATAATCATGTAAGAGACTATTTTTATAATATAAATCAAGACATTTTTTTCATGTGGAAAATTAGAATGTCAGAGGGAAAATACAGCTAAATTATTTCAGCTTACTTTTCTCTTATTTTCCTCTTATATTCACTCTGACTGCATTTCTTTTGTATACCACACAGGAAAAACAAAACAAAACAAAAAGGTATATTTCTGTTTCTAAGCATGTTGCATGCTATGTGCCTGCTTCAGTGAGGTCAAGGTAGAACACAGGCATCAAATAACACAGAGGAAAATAGAATTTTTAATGAAATATTTTCAAGAAAGCCCACAACACTTAAGCGTTATTCAAGTTTCCTGGTGCCATCACCTAGGTCAGAATTATAATGTTGCTCTGCTCATCTGGCATAAACCTCTTGCATTAGTCTTTGGTGGTCCCTTCTGTTAACAGGTACCTTAGTCACTTGCTCTCCATAGAGACTACAAGTTACACAAAATCCTATTCCAGTGCCTTTCAGGGATTTGTCTTTATTAACAACAAAAATAAGATAAACTTCAGCTCAAAAATTCTGTTGATGCTGTTTCATTTCATTGAGCCTGTTGCTAAGATGACAACTTTGGGATTTCTAAGCCCACACCCTAGATTCTATCTTCTCAGGCAGCTACTTCCCCCTCTTACATCCAGAAGTTATGAGTCATCTGCCTCACTGTGCCAACAAATGTCTCTTAGCCTTTTTCAGGCCTGGGAGAATAACAGCAGAAGGAGATGTTCAGGCAGATACTAATAACCTTTAAAATCAGAATAACTGTGCAGGACAAAATTTGGAAAGACCAATAAAGGTCTTTCAGAAAACACAAGTTAGAAAGCAAATTCTAATTAGTATGTCATTTCAGACAGCATGTCATACTGAAACACTGTGTAATATCTACCAAGGACAACAGTTTCCAAGTCTGTCTAAACCAAGCTAAACAGAGTGAGGGTTCTTAAGCATTGGTGGCAGAGATTTATTCTAGCATGCTGAAACTTCATCATAATTTCGCATTCAGAGTGTGACCTTGTACTCCTCTTCCATAAAGTCAAATTGCTCACCCTGCAGAAGCTGTGAAGCCAAATTAAGGCTTTAAACAGAATATACATTTTAAATTTCCTGAAATGCCTTTATTCTAACTTGCAGAGAGCATTTCTCATAACCACATTAGTGCTGCTGCAGGAAGCAAGAGATGCCTTAAGCTCTTCTGTGTGCAGCCAGCTGGGGCTCTCTGAAGCATCACAGGCAGGTCCTTTCTCAGATGACCTGGCTGTCAGGATGTCTGGGAAGCTGGAAAGTTGCAGAATGCTGGATAGATGTTTCCAGTCTTCATTAGAAAGTGTTGTTTCCCACAGACAGAAGGCAGGGAAATTTCTATTACTCCACAATACTATATGCACCTATGAGAGTAAGAGAGTTTTGTCTTCCCACTGAGCATAAAGGAGAGCTTCAGAAGGAAAGGATATCAAGTAATGGATCCATGTTCTAATCAGCAAGACAGCTATGATACTTCAGTTAAAGGAAGCATATTTAGCTCCAAAATATAACAGCAAGCATGTCAACCTGAGAGGAATATGACAGACTATCAATGTGAAAGCTTAACTGCCAATTTCCTTTCTTACATAAGAATATAAGGGATGTCTATCCTGCCCAGGTATCTTGTGCAACTGTAAAATGCCTGTGAACTATTTAATGCTAATTTTTTCCCCTTGTTAACACTAAATGTCACACCAAAACTACTGAATAATCAAAAAGAGGTTTCTTTTACCACAATAATTATTATGTTCCGGTGATGACTACAGAATTTTAGTCCCGCAAATTCTACAATGTGTTTGTCATGGGTTGGACCAATTAAGTAACCCCAAGTGTCTATGACATCATAATCTTGAGGTGTTTTCCTGCACCTGTAATTTGGTGTGATTGATGGCAGGTTTGCAAATCTGTTATGATATGCAAAGGCAGGAATGAGAGGCTATAGGCTTCTTGCATTTCAGCTCACAGCATTCTCCATTTCAGAACGCTTTCATAAGATATCAAACAATTTATTTTTTATTGCACTACTGTAATGGAAAAGAACTGTGAGGGCTTTTTCTGCCTTGATTCCACCACAATTCTGAGAGCAAAGTTCTGGCTACCTGGTTTGAAAGGGGCAACAAAGCTATGTCCTTTCTTGGTCTTTCCCCACACATTCTTTATCTCCTACCTTTTAGTGGATTTATTCCTAGGAAAGCAGAGACACAATTCCCTCCTGTCAAAGAAATCTACAGCAGAAGTTTTGTACTTTTCACAATGCTTCACACTGTATTTGAAAGGCTAGAATACAATTTGATGTTTTACTTAATGTGCCCTGACAATCAAGAATCACTGAAAAAAAAAAAAATAAAAAAAATGGAATGGTCTGCAACATTTAAATAAAAAGGCAAACAATAACAGGTGGTAGGCCTGCAAATGCCTGTAAATTTCGTAGCTTTAAATTGGTGTTATTAATTGTATGTGTCAAAGGGAGTATTTAAAAATTTACAGGATAAGGTGTTTAGACTACTGAACATTACAAAGAATATTTTTTTCTAAGAATTAGAACATCAGACCAAGACTGGACATACACAGGTTGTTTTTTGTAAAGCAGTAGCTGCTTGGAGAACATATTTGCATCTACTCTTCAAGTGCCTTATGAATGACGTTAGAGTCAAGGACATTCTTCAGCTTTGAAAACTGATATGAAATAGTTAAAAACATAGATGTTTATGTTTTGGTAGTTTAATTATACAAGACAAAGAAGCATAATAATTTCAGAGTGAAGATATATTTTTTCCTAACTAAAGTTATGTGGAGAATATATTTAAGCAACTTAAAATAGACTCAGATACTAGAGCATACATTAATGCTCATTAATGGGAATCCAGTGAGACTGCTTATGTCTGGCTTTCAACCCTAGGAGGAAATGGCTCAGAGGCAAAACCTTCCTTTGGAAAGTTATTCACCTCACATACCTTCCTCACCATCCCTTGCTGGATGAGCCACCCGTTCCACAAGCACCTCTCTCTAGGATGTCCACTGGCTGGGACAAGATGTGACCTTTTACACAGGAAAACACCAGGAACATAAATTCTAGACTAAATGTTTGTCAGAACAATCAGGATACAAATATTTTGGGTATAACTACCATTTTCCAGGCCACCTATCTTTATCTTCTCATGCATATTAGCCATAGAAGACATCTGAACTCCCTAAGGCAATTTTAAAGGAGTTCTAAATGATATTTTATGAGTATTTCTTCTGCCACATAACCTGAAACAAGATTTTAACTTTTCTCCCTATATTTTAAATAAATTAAATAAGGAATAATGCTAGAATCCTAGAGAAGTTATAATGTTAACTCATAGTTTTAAAGTTTCATTTCAATTATATGAACCCTATTAAAAACAGCAAAGCTTAAATATTTGGGAAGGGAAAAGCATTTGAAAAGGGGCAAAAGGTTTGAAATACATTTCTTAAAATAAAAGAATGCATATCTTTAGGCTCATTTCTGTACTTGTTAATTCATTTTAAGTGACAATGGTTTCCATTCAATGTCATCTGTATTTTAGCTCCTGTGTACCTGATGTTCTTAAAACTGTTTTTATTTACCTGCATATACTAAACACTATGTTGTCAGTCTGAAAATCACTGCATCATCTTATTTTTATTATTTATGGAGAACTTCAAAAGTCTAAGTTTTTAATTCAGTTTGGAAAAGCAAATCTGTGATTTCTGCTTCAGGAGTGGGCAGCATATCCATCAGTAAGATCTTCACAACCAGTCTGGTTGGTTGGCTGAACATCAGCAGGAAAACTACATGAATTCTCAAGCATTTCAGATATGACAATTGCGCTGTAGTCCACAGGACTTTCTTTTTAGATAAGAATTGTTTTTTTTCTTAGTGATGTCATGCTTTCAACAACACCATAACAACCCTTTGTACTAGTATTCTGAGTAGACTTGCACATGTAATACAGACAACATATACAGCTCTATATTCAGGATAAAAATTTATTTTCAAGATTTCAGGCTTGGTCTTTTATATCAGAAAACATCTATGGTATTGTAAGTAATTTGCTTTGTGTGCTTAAAGAGTTGAATAAAGATGGACTTTTTGGTAAATATTAATTTCAGTATTTTTCATTAGAACAACATGGCAGCATAATTCAGTTTAATGGAAATTAATAATTTCCCTACTCCTCTCAAAAAAGACCCAACAAACTAATACAAGAAGTGAGTTCTGTAGTGCCTGGCAGCAAGAAACTACAACCATGTTGTTTTAACAACAACAGACCAAAACCACAAAAAATGAGCACATGAGCCTACATCAATGCCAGAGGAGTAGTCACACAGGGAACAGCTAGGAGTGTAAATAGAGGACATAAAAGGTTACCAAGATGCAGGGCACTCTGTAGCACTCTGAGAAGCAGGTGTGGGTAACACGCACACCATGACAACGATTGTAGTGCATCAATTCTGCTTCTTTCTTCAATAAGTAGCACATGCAGTTACTGAGGTATCTCCAAAGGGAGCCATACCAGCTCCTTCATAGCTCAGCTGGGATTAGCTGGAGCTAATTTCACCATAACTTACAGTACAAAGATGTGCCACATCACAATGGGCTCTCTGTGAGCCTACAGCTCTTCAGTGCTTTGCAAAGGAGCATTGAACTTTTTTGATTTCCTAGCTAGCATTAACAATTCTTAAGGTCTCTGGAATCAGTTTAGTGCCCTGATAGATGAAGTCCTTGAATACTTGGGGTAGCATTAAAGAAATTATAACATCACCCCTGTTTAGGCTCCTCAAAATGTCTCCCTTTAGTTTTCTGCCACCCTGACAACTTCCAAAAAAACCAGCCAATGTACACAGACTGTGCATCTGCTGTAGGCATAGTGAGTAGTTTTTCATTGTTTCCCTAAACTCAATTCTAAGCCCATGGGACAGGTTATCTTCTTTTTATATTCAGTATTTTTATTGTGTTTCCACAAGAAAGCTCCTTGACAAGCTGTTGAGACTGCCAAAAGAGAAGGCAAGTGAAGTGAACGTGCAGAAGTGAAAGCCATCCAACAAGAACAAGAAGAGTGGTCTGTCCTCTGGGCCTATACTGACTCCTGGATGCTGGCTAATGCCCAAGGCTGCAGCAATGGAAGAATTGGCAAGGCAGGGGTAAACACACCTGGGCTGCTGCTTTGTGGCCAGACACCACTGCATAGGTAGAAAATATGACTCTGAAGGGACATGGCATAGATGCTCGCATGCCCAAAAGTCACGCCACTGAAGAACATTAAAACAAACAACAGGTAGGTAAGGTTGTCAAAATTGAAATAGCTCAGACAGACTTAGACTGGAAGCAGAAGTATGAGCTGTTTATAGCCTGATAGCTCCATGAAACATCAGGACATCTAGAGAGAGATGTGACACAAATACACATATGCTTGTGATCGAGGGGTGGATGCTGATTTCATCCAGTGTTTTGGCTACAGCAAGCAGTGGTGGCACAGCATCAGAGCTGTCTCTCCAACATTCCACCTCCCATCAGAAGGCTGGATATGGGAAAGGCTTGAGAGGGGACACACCTAGCTGACCCAGACTGGCCAAGGGGATATTCCATGGTGGGACATTTGTTATTTACAATGTTTGCCTTCCTGAGAAACCACTACACATGCTTCCTCTTCCCAGATAGTCGACAAATACTGTTTGATGATGGGCAAATAGAAAGTAATTTTTTTCTCTTTGCTTGTGCATGCATAACCTTTTGCTTTTGCTTAGTAAACTGCCTTGTCTCAACCTACGAGTTGTCTTCCATCTTATTTTCTCTCCTCCTTTGTATTTCCCCCTGCCTTGCTGAGAAGAGGGGTTGGTAGGGCATCCAGCCAAGGTTGATCCACCACACATTGTAGGAATATTAATAATTAATAACATTTTAATGGCCAGACAAGATATTCCACCTGATTTAGGGGCAATCTAATGAACTCCAATCAGGTCAAACTGGCTGGATTCACTTGGTTTAAAACAGTTAAGATATAGATCAGTGTTAAAATTTCAGCCTAGAAAAAAATTAGGATATGAAACTCTTTTGCAGAGGGACATATATCTACAGCTACAGCACACAAAATACAAAGTACAATCAGTAGGTGGGTTGAAGAAGTAATTTTCCTTTATGGTACAGTTATAAAGCAAGTACATAACAGTTGTTGTTAGATCATTAATCATTTTTACTACAGCAGTAGCTAAAACCATGCAAAAGATGAGCCTCGTAGGATTTTGTAGTATGCAGACACACAGTAAAAGACCACAGCTATCCTGAAGTATTTATAGACTAGGCAAACAATATAGGTACCTGAGGAGAAAGTGATGCAAAAAATGAGCAGTGTGAACAATGCAGTCACAGAAGATGTTAAGTTTGCAATGGGAATGAGCACAAAACAACAGCTGGATGGACTCTCTGGATTCTCTATTTTCCCACACAGTTGCCCTAGAGCTGGTGAGAGTTCCTCTGTAGGTCAAGAGGTATTTGGAAACAAGTTCTGCTGGATTCATCCAAGACAGACAATGCACTGATTTGTTCTTGTATACGCTCTTACGTAATTGGGTTTATCTATTACCACAGCACAGAAAATCTTTTATTTGCCATTTTAGACCACAGAACTATAAAAATAAAGCACATATGACACCTGCCTTAAAAATTATACCAGCTGTCACTCTTTGATTGAAACAAATCAGCTTTGTAATCAAAACAAAGTGAAATTAGGGACTTCCTTCTTGAATAGATATTACCAGTATATCTCAAAGAATTAGGATAACTGTCACTCATAGTACAGTTTTGCTCTTCAATATTTACTGATATATTTTCTCTGCCCTAAGCACAGAGTGAGGAGGCAGTGAAAATCAGACTGAACATAAAATCTTCTCAGCACACAGTAATTACAACTGACAGTGCAAAATTAAGAAGATCATTGGAGATAGTGAGGGTTGGTTTTTTTATCTCTCTTTGGTGTCACCAGATGAGTTACACAGCAGAGAAGCAAAAGGGCATATCATATATAATACTGCATTTCATATGTAATACTGCATGCAAATTCGTGGTAAAGTACACATGGATACAATTTCCTAGGGAAAAAGCCTTTTCCTGTGATCAGTTCCATGATGGGAAATCTGATTCCACAGGAGTCCATGGAACTCTCCTGGTGGGGCATTTGGTCTGAAAGGCTCTGGTTTTATGACCTCCATGAAAAATTATTTTAAAGGTGTTCTTTATCTACTGAGCAGAGACCCAACCTAGAAAGAGTGAATATAAAGACCTCTTGGTCTTCAATATATTATAGCTATATTAATCTTCAAGCAGACTAAGAGATGTTCCTAGAGCAACCCTTTCATAAAGGAGTAGAAGATCAATAAAGCATATGAATAAGAGATGAGTTTGCACATATGTATAGGGAAGAGTTAATTTTACCTCTGTGGCTAAAATTGAGAAAACATGAGAAAAAAAATACATCCCATTCTGGTGGCAATGTTTTAAAAGAAACAGAAAATTAAGAGTAGCTGCAGAATACAGATTTTTTTTTTAAAAAACCACCTGCACTTTCTCTACCTTACTCAAAAGAAAACAGATCCATAGTCTATTTAGTGTATACATTCTATCAAAAAGAGAAAATACTAAAGCAATCTTTATTCTTTCAGCACTGGAGTTAGTGGCCTGGAGCTGAAATAAATGTCTGGAAACAAGCAAAATGCACACATTGTCACGGAGCATGGTCATCCACTACAAAATCCATCAAAATAAGCCACCGATCCTCTGTCACTTGATGTCTTATTCATCATTCAGAAGGTCACTTTAATTTAAAACATTTTAGATCAACACAAGAATAACTTGGTGAAATTTAATGATTTCTGGATGTTCTGAATGTTTTCTGAACAAAAATATCTGTACTAGGTAGAAAACCAAAAAAAATGACACGGATGTACATCAGGTATTACTTCTCCTCAGCAATCTCCCAGATACTTCCCAGCTTTCCACTGACCTTCTCCTTCAGTTCATTCTTTAATTTTATTTATTTTTTCTTTTAGCATCTTTAAGGAAGATTCTTCTAATATGACTGGCATACAACTATTTGATAATCTCATTAAACTGTAGCTGAAGCTGAGTAGTTCTTTCAGATTGTGATTTCTGTGATTTCTGTGACTCACTTGAGTGTTTTGGTATAAGACATTCCTCCTATGTAGACAGAAAGAGTGTTTCTTTCTCTACTTCTTTATTTCTTTGTTACCTATAGCTTAATGACCATCTTCAAATTTACTTTCTTCTATTGAGGAAGAGTGAAAAGCCAAGCTGAACAAAGAAACTGCAGAGTTAAGAAAATACATTCTATTTTCTGAATCCAGCGCCAGCTTCTGTGTGTTTGCAATCACAGCAAACTGCTATCAAACTGAATGTTTCAGGTTTTCAGATAGAGAAAGAAGAGCAATGAAGCTACTTGGGAGCACCCAAGCAAATAATAAAAGCAATCAAGCAGCCCACCCAGGAAAACTCCTTAGTTTCATGGCAGGACTCCTTGGTCCTCTCCATGACACAACTGCTGAGGTGGAGAACAGAGAGATGAGGGAATATCAAACCTTTGAGGTCTTTGGGAAAGGGATGGAGACAGAAGCCTAGAGAACACTTCAGAGCTTCCAGAGCAATGATAACAAAGGCTGTCAGCTTGACCAGGGATAATACAAGGAACCTGAAAGCAGGACAGGTCTCTTCTGATTATCAGACATGGAACTAACAAATGTGGGGGAAAACTTCATTTTTTTTCTCACCAGCTTTTAGGAAAAAGTCACATGCACAAAGTCCTATTGTCTTGTGCCCTTCTGCTTGCTTTTGAAGGTTAAGTAATAAGTAATGAATTATGAATAATTCATAATTAATGAATAAGTAATGATCCTTTTCAGAGTGACTGGGATTGACTTGCTGATAGCAGTGTTACAGAAAGGAAAAGCTTGCAGTGAAAACAGGATCATTCTGTTCAAAGAATGTAAAGAAAAGGTAGATGGATAAAGGCTCTACATAAAACTCTCAACGGAGAGGAGAAGGAAGCCAGGTTTATTTCTAGAAACTTTCTTAGAAGCATCTCTGTGAGGATAGGGGATTAGGTATAATTTCAACCTCCAAACTAAAAAGTAAGTTCTTAAGAGTGAAGAAAGAGAAACTCTGTTCCTGTTTTCTTGGAGAGCCTTCAGAAAAGGGAGCTTGCTAAGAAAGAATACATGCAGGGAGTACTGAACAGGTGCAGGTCCCAGCGTGCCAGCAGTGTGTAAGTCTGTGTAGGCTTAGCAATGCCTCAGGCTGGATACACATGAATGGTACTCAACATCACTGTTTACAGGTTTTGTAAGTCTGCAGTGTTTATCTCCACTTTGGAGATGATTGACTGCTTTGTATCTATGGTGTAAGGCTAAAGGAACTGCCACTAAACAAATTTCCTCTTCAAGATCAAGGAACTAGGATAAGCATTCCTAGGTCAGATAAATGAGAAAGACATTGTCAATGTAAAATATTTCTTTTTCCTACCCTGCTCTCTTCCCATTAATTTCTCCTACCCCAATAGTTCTGTGTCCCTAGCTCCTATATTATGCTCCCTATTACAGCTCTGACGATGTCCATTACCCTTCTTTTAAAATAATCACCTGAATTTTTAATTTCATTGAAAACACATGCCATTTGCCCCTCCAATGGGCTGGGATACACTGCTCCTCTTACAGATAAGCAGAAGGTACTTATGTTCTGGCTAGAAGGTGCTTACACCTACTGGAAGGAGTGCTCTTCTGGCCAGGCTTTGGAGGAGACTCAGGCAAACCCTACAGCCACTCCACTGATGAGCTTCACATCATGTCAGTGGGCCAAAAAGCACTCTGCTCTTCACTGCAGGTGAGCAAAAACAGGCACAGGCATGAGTTTCATCTAGGGAAAAAAAAAAATTCAACAGTCTGCACTTCTGTAACAGGCATGAGGAAAAGTCCTGGGAGAGAACCTAAGCTTAAAACATGCCTGTTTTCCTCCCTGTGTTAGTGTAAAAGAGTTAGGATTTTGAAACACAAATTGAGGCGGGTTAGGAAAGGAGCTGCACTTCTGAAAACTCATGTAACTATGCATATTTACTTCTCTTATTAACAGTCTCATGAAAACCTGTAGCCATGAAGCTTTGTCTGAACAGCAACTCATTGAAGCTGGACATATTTTGCTCTCCTTACAGTTCCTCTGCTGCTGAATTCACTTTCCCTTATTTTATCATGTGCTGAATGTCACCAAGATGTTCACTGGGTAATTTGACAATCAAGTCAGTCTGCACTGGACTCTAGGAAAAACCCACTATCTCAAATTTGATTTGATAGACCTAAACAACATGAACTCGTGACATATGAAAAATGACAAATAGGTCATGTAGTTAACTGTGAAACAAACTCCACTGAGTATAGTTTCAGCAAAACATCTGCCATATATAAAAAAGGTTATGTGCTGAGTTTATTTATACTTTTTTTACAGAAAAGGACACTTAGTCCAGCTTTTAAATTGTACGGATTTATTTCACACATGTGATTTTAATTCTGGATTTACAGATTGCATCAATTTATCTCATTTTCTTCACATCAAAAAAGGAAAATGAAATATGTATTATGCTAGCATGAAACACGTTTTCCTCACAGCACTTTTTCCTGTCCAAAGTAATTAGTGTGGCAGCACCCTAATTATTGTTTCTGTTCCCATAGCTTCTATTTTCCTATTGAAATCCAAATTTGTTTTTGCTGTTGACTCAATTACTCTAAATAAGTTTATTTGAAACTTACTTCCAAGAAGTGTTCTTAAAAACAGAGCCAGAGTAATTTTCATTGCTCTGAAGGAGCAAATGCAAAGAAAATTTTTAATAGATCATAATGTGGAGGCATTTTCCCAGTTTTGGTGTTTTTTTGGTCAGTAAATTTTATGTACTTTAATAGTGTCAGCAGAATCAAATATCACTAACTTTTCTCCAGTGACACAAACAAAAAGGTAAATTTTATCAAGTCTGGATTCCAAGCTTTAATAGAAAGAGCATTTTATCTTAGTCAAATACTAAAAGTGTGTGCATGTAAATATTTACACATACACAGGTGTATATACACGTTTGTGCATTTGTATACATGAATGCACACACGACACAGAAATTGACTAATCCATCTAATTACATTTAATTGCTACCCCAACATCAACCAGTAGCACAACCTTGCTAAGAATCTTTTTGTGACCTAAATGTACAGGCTTAGCAAGAAAAAGCAGGATCTAAACCAGGAGTAAGGAGTAAGAGAAGAGGCTCTCTTGGGATATTAAAAACTCTTTTTATGATAAATGTGACTAAAGATATATTAAATATTATCTCTTTACCACACATAAAAATATTGCATTCACTTTTTTCAAAACAAATTCTGAAGCTACATCATTAAACATGTTTATCTCAAATCACCAATTCAGAATACAACAGTATTCATAGCTTCAATGTTTCATTAATCAACAGTGATCAACAAAGAAATGCCTAAAATATTCAATAAATGAATCTTCATAAAGTGGTGTATCTACCATATGAAAAAAAACCTGGGTTTTATTTTTTTCGTAAATTCTTATGTATAGGATTTTTCTTTTTTGGCTCCAAATCCATATATTTTGGTGATGTATATTTACATAATACAGACTAACACAAGGTCAACACTCATAATTAACCTTGTTATTTTTCTATACACACAGAAAAAAGAGTTTTCACGTTAATTGATTGGTTTTATTAGAGACTATCAGCACAAAATAATCTCCTCTCAATCTCCTCTCTCTACCAAGAGCACTGCTTGCACATCTGGCATACCAGTACATGCTGGGAGGGAAGCAGTGATGCTCTCCTCATGTCAACATCCCAGATTCCTGAGAGGACTGAGGTTGCCACAGATCTATCTCAGACATTTCACTACAGTTAGATATGATGGCCATCATCTCTCAGGGCTGTAATTAAAGCTTGCACATGTTTATTGATTTCTTTTGCCATAATGTGCATATTAAGTGCTGAAATGCCATCACTGCAGGCTTTGCACTCTGGCACTTTATTTCCATATTTCTGATGTAACTGCTGGTCTCATGAATGCCTTCTGTCTCTGGGTAAAAGTGCTGAGGGTGTGTCTCATCCTCTTGCCTGACAGAGCCAAGAGACGCAAATCCTTCTTTCAGTACACAGTAAACCTACATTAGTCTTACAAACTGTGTTTCGAAGTGGTGCTGAGCTCCCAGGTTGGGGCACACAGGAAAGCAGCAGCTCATTTTATCAAGTAGATGTCAGCTGAAACACATGACTACAACCAAAGAAATGTCAATAAAGGGTTTTGGAATTGATCTCACCATTTCCATGTTTTATTACTGCTTCACTGCAATTCAGTAAGTAACAATCCATCATAAAAACACAGCAAACAAGGTTAATTGACATCTATTTCACTCTTCTAATATAGTGTGCTTCTGTATCTTAAGGAAGCTCCTAGATGATTAATAAGATTTTTTTCCCCTCTCTCAGACTAACAGATCTAGGGCATTTTACTTTCTGAAGCTCTAAATGATATTGCATGCTGTACCATAATTGATATTATCCATAACACTCCACACAGAAGAGATATATCTTTCTCAAAATGTCACGTGTATTTTGGAAGACGTTCTAAAATTATTTACGTATAGGAAGTATTTTGCAGATATTGTCCTAAGTGTTTTTATCACTCTAAAGAAGGACTAAACTGGTATTTAAGCATTTCTTTTAATAATTCAGGCAATATTTTGGGAGGGTGTTTGGTCTGCTTCACCTGGAATCACCTCATCAGTTTTATGCAGGGTGTTTGATATGACAAGAGATAATGTCACATATCGGTAGACAAAATTCACTTATGACACTAACAGTGAACTTCAGGCAGTAAGAGTTGAAGAGGGGAAGATAACCCACACAGAAAACCCAAACACTAAGCAAAAAGTATACTGTGATTAGATTTAAAAAATAAAAAAAAAAGAGGAAAAATTTCCTCACTGGCTATGTGAATCAGAGAGGACTATCTTGTACAAATGTCCTCTTCTCACATTTTAATAGATAATGGTTTCAGGGCTGAAAGGTCCTGAATAGATCTATACAACACTAATTTAAAACATGTTTATCTTAGAAAAAATATAGAAGAAATAGTGATTGTATCAACCTAACAATTCTGAAGAGATTTAAGAAGAAAGAAGGAACTGGAGAACCAAAATTTCAAAAGCTTCTACATCCTTGGAAAGAGGCTGCACTGAGAGGGTTGAGAGCTGTGGGATTTTACTTCTTCCCCATCTCTTTCTCATGGTAGGAGACCAGAATACCCCTAATAAGAGTGATACATGATTTAGTCATTCTTCCTCTTATCTGGTGTCTGTCACACAGCTTACATTAAAAAAAAACCACAAAATGTCATTTTTCTCCCATATTCCAAACTCCATTATATTTCTCTGTAGTTCTAACATGCTAATTTTAGGTATTATGTGTAACTTTTTTCTTCTCAACTCTGCGTAGACATTGTGTTTTCATTTGAAGCTTCAAGAATAATTAAAAGAAGCACAAATAACAATTAAATTCACTGAAATGTAAGGTACCGCCAATCATATTGAAGTGAGAAAAATAACAAAGCAATTGTCAATAAGTGAAAACCCTCTTCAGAGCTCCTTTGTCCACAGAGTACTCATTTTTTTTTTGTAATTTACTGAAAGTCCTCAAAATTATTGCTGTTCTAATTCTGATGTTATTGAATTCTCAACTGAAGGCAATGGATAACTGAACTGAGTTTACTTTTACTTCCACAGGAACCAAAATGGTCTATTAGAAAAGAAGAAATAATCCAGTTTTTAATAAATAAAAGAAAAATCTGTATCACTTTTTGGTGTGTTATTATTTCCATACTTTTAAGATCATTAAAATATCTTTATTATTAGCAACTTTACATAAAGAAACCATTGAAAACTACCTTCCTTTTAATTTTAGTATTTTACAAGGAAAATAAGAAAATTAATAATTAATATGCTAAGAAATCATTTTTATCTGTCTTTGCCTTTTTCCGCTAAAAGCTGAAAAGCGTTTTGCAAATATTAAGTATCCCTCGATGGTGACTCTTTCTATTACTGACATATTTACAAGAACTGAAGCAAGAAAAGTACCAGTGACTGCTGAAAGTCAGAATGAATGGCAAAAAAGAGTATTTCAAATTCTAAAGTCTTGATTACCCACCCACAGTCTTCATCACACAATGACGCCCCTCTTTCTCTATGAAGACAAGATGATTTACCACTGCCTTCTCAATAATTGGAATATTCATAAGCAATTAGAGCTGTGTTCAAAGAATGTTCTTGGACTTAAGCTCTTGAATAAAGCCATTATCAAGGAAAAAAAAAAAGAAATCACATTTTCACAGAAAATAGCACATGTTCACTTTACCATGGTGTTTATACTCTATTCATGAAATTCATGAAGATGTACAGCAAATTTACTACATCTTCTGCATTTCTAGAAAACTGAAGTCTAGTAACACCTATGACAGCTTGGATTCCAAATAAGAATTAAAGTCATTGTGATTCCATTGATGCAGAGCCACAAACCTAATTAACTACTAAATTATCTTTCCAGTTTTACATATAAATCCTACAATGAGTATCAAGGAGAAAAAAAAAAAAAAAATCTTCAAATTTACCAGAGGAAATTTAAACAATTCACTATGCAAGAGTGACTTGAAAGAGTCATAACTTAGAAAACAGGCAACTTTTCAACTTCAAAAGTTATCCTTTTAAAAAAGCTGTATTTTGTCAGTGACTCCTCTGGAGCAGAAAAGCAAGATTTTGCTTATTTTACTTCAGTCTAAATGCACAGAATCTCCAAAGGATTTTCACCAACTTTCAAGCAGGTCCCTGGAAATCCAGAACCAAAAACTGATATAAAAATAACCTCAGTAAACAAGCTGTTGCTGCCATAGTATCTCTTCTCAGTGCAAACCAGGCTGCTCTGTGCTGGCGCAGCAGGTCCCAGCCCCATCCTGCACTAACACAGCGCTTGGATTTCCCTTTGCTGCACCGAGTGCTTTATGTCAGGCAAAGGCGGAGACAGCAAGGCAGCTGTGTGCCAATTCCACACTCCAGGTCCTGGAGCTGTTAAGTGAACACCCAGTTCCAGTGTGTCTTGACAATGTCTGGGTGAAAGTAAGGGCACAGACCAGTGCTGCTGCAGCCTCCTGCCAGCATGGCTTTTCCCAGCAGCCCAGCTGCTTGGCAGCAAAGGAAAACAGGAGCCCTCAATGAATGGTTGCTTTCCATACCCAGAGACTGAATCTTTATCGAATTAATATGCTTCAAAATTCCACCCACACGAACCTGGCTCTAAAGCAAACCTGGAAGACTTTGTGCCAGCGATCCTCAGGCTGGAAGGACTTAGTTTTAAACTCAGTTGCACACATTCAGTCTGGGAGCAGTCACAAGACACCTCCCTCCCTGCCAGATGGCTGGGCAGTGCAGTACCCTCACAGCATCCCCTAAAACATGCTGGTGACACCCAGTGAACATCGAGGTCTCCTGGGGACAGAGCCAGGAGGGGTGCGGGCAGCACTGCTTCTCGCAAGCCTGAAACCTCGTCGGGATGCAGAATTCAGAAAAGGCTAATGCTAAAACCTGTGAGCACAGCAAGTTCACTGAAAAGTGAAACAAAGGGTGACATTGCAGCTCAAAGAATAAGTGGCAAAACCCATCTTGAGTATCTCCAAAGTCTCCTTACAAGAAAACAAGAGATGTGTTGCTTATAAGCAAGTTAAATTGAGCTAAACTTTTCTACTACCAAAACAGCAGTTGTGTTCATGGCTGGGCACATACTGATAAAATTTACTATGAAATAAATACCACTAACTTTACAGAAGGTAACAGAAAATTACAGGACAGCTATACATACACACAGATCCTTAAATTTTTCCAAAGATGGTGTCTTTTCTCTATTGAGTTAAAATTATGCATTCCTTAAAAAAAACTTCAATGACTTCTAAGCAGTAGAACCTGATAAAAAAGGACAAGTAGTAGGTTGTCCCTCCAGGTACATTTATTCTCTGGAAGTTTTAAGAAAAATCAGATTTCCTATGTGAATTTATTTCAGATGTTTACAATAATCTGACTTATGGAAAGTATTTCAGATGGGAAATAGAACTTACTGGTACCTGCTTAATGAAGCAATAGAATTTCTGCTTTCCAAGTCTAAATGCAATACTGGGCATATTTCTCACTAGAATTTGCTCTTCATTATTAAGTGGATAATGACAGCCACCAAAAGCCATGAAATTCAAATTTCAACTTTAGTTCAATATGCTTTCCACATGAATATGCTTTATTTCACCCAGAATCACATTTTAAAAATCCACAGGTAAATAAAGAGTTTAGCTGTTTTGAAAAAAATCATTGTGATTTATTTCTAGCAAAGAATATAACTCTCTTTTTGATCTATGTGACTTGTGCTTTCCCTGTGTATCCATCATTCTACACATTTTGGATGTATTCAGTGCATGATGCACAGCATCTGCTGTACGAGAACCCCTAAGTTGGCAGCTCTGTTTTGCTGACAGACCTTGGGAATTAGATGTTTATCGAGTTCTTACTGGTGGATGGGATCATAGTTTGTAATTCTGCAGGATAATCTCTGTGGACTCAACTTTTGCAATAAAGGAAGATAGGCTCTGGCTACAAGTTGTAAGAAAAGTGACAAATACAGATCCTTCCTAAAATTTCATCACGATGGGGAAGGCATTGAAAGGGGAAAGTACTTGATGCATTATGAGATGCTATATTTTATTCAACTTCATTGCATTTCAGTTTTAGGTATTTATGATCCTCAGTTTTTCCTTTAGAGATGGATGAGGATGAATAAACACAACCACCATAAACTGAAAGGGTGCAAAGACAAATTCTTTCAATTTGAACAGAAGTATGGGAAGCCTACCTTTGAACTTTTGGTTTGTAAAGTTACAAGAAATTATTAGCAATATGTATTAGAACGTATTAGAAAACAAATAATCAAATGCAATCAAATAGAGAATTGCACCAGATCTGGTGGTAATTTGTTGCTATATAAGAAGCAGAGGAGCAATAAATGTAATATGAGGGAAAATGCCAAACTCTTTAGCCCAAGAGAAGATCAGAACTGAAACAAAACTTCCTATGGGGCTCCTAAGAATTCAGCTGATAATTTTCTCCACACTTCAAGGTTTCATTTCCCCAGTTAAAATCACCTTTGAAATCAATGGAAACAGTCTGAAGTCTTTGGCAGGACTGACAACATTGTTAACCTCCAATTTCTCCATCATCAGCAGAATCTATTTGCTGAAGAACTGCTCCAATATGTGGTTAAGCTACAGTTAAATGCAATATATGCACAGAAAGGTATGTAAGAGGCTATCCATGGTAAAGCAGAGATACAAAAGGAGGCAACATGCAATAATTGTAACTGCATAAGTCGATGAGTACTTTTACAGCACTGTTCTTCCTGTTTGTTCAATGTATTTGATCTTGATTGCCTCGTATTTAAGCAAAATGTAAAGTGACTCTTAGCCCTAGGGAGTTCAGTTTTGGGAAACTGACACAGACATGCAACCCTGAGAAAAGATAATGAAGAATGAGTCCCAACAGATTGAAAATTCAAATGCAATTTAATTGAAAATGTTGAAAACCAGAGGAAAACATTTTTTTCCAATTATTTCAGCTTCTGCTATAAACAAAGATGAATGTTTCTCAAGTTTTTGCCATTAATAATGTTGCTGGAAAGCTCAAGTATGCAAAACAAAATTAAATAAACAGGAGTTATTCATCATTACACTCCAGTTGTTTTGCAGTGCTCTGGTGAAGCAGTAAATGCAGAAAAAACATGTTGTTAGACCCACTTTATGGCTGTTCTGCATCACCAAAGTAGCACAGAGCAACTTATCACAGACAAGTAGCACAAAACAATTTGAAAAACCTCTTTCTTATTCTTCTCATCTCTGTCCTCTCTCACTCTCTCTAGCAGTCATACAAGACTAAGAAAACTAGTTGCCCTCCTGCTCCTTTGATCCTTTCTGTACTTAAAGCCATACATAGTTACTCTCATGCTGCTGCTCACCCTGAAGCTGCTCCTCAACGCAAAGCTGGTGAGCACCGAAGACAATCGCTGACCCTGACTCCTGTTCCACAACTGAGCCTGGCTGCAGCCCTGCACAGAGCCAGGGCAGCACTGGCATCACTGAATATAAGCTGCACAAACAGATGAACAATTCTAACAATGTGTTACTAAGAGCTGTAACTAAAACAGCAGGGAAAAAAAATCCCCAAAACACAAAATCAAAAGGGAAAACCTCTGGAACACAGATGTGCCTATGCTGCACACCTGCAATTTGTAAGACACTGCTCAGCAAAGCACTTGCTCTGCCATGGCTGAAGTTGAGCTTCCTGAAGTACTTCAGCACACTTCATTTTCTGATGAAAACTCTTATGAACAATGACAATTCCCTGGTGATGAGAAAGGGACATCCACTTCTGCACTAAGCACCCAGGAGATGAGGAAAGCAGAACACACAGCAAAGGTGGCAGGAACAGGGCAAAGGAACTAAATGCACTTTAGGCCTGCATCGTGTGAAAGAAACTGATCCCCAACTCCTCAGCTGCAGGGATGCAGTTTCCCTTGATATACTTGTCTGGCTGACTGCCAGCCCATTTCTGAGATGTGAAGTGAAAGTGAACCTCCTTACCCATTTATTTTCTTTAGAACAGTGAAAGAACTTATCACCTGTTGCCCAGGCCAGGAGATAACAAGGTGACCTCCCCAGCTGCAACTCTGCACTTTCACCAGCACACTCACCTTTTACATTCACAGCCTCACGGTGGCTCTCTACTTTGGCACTGCTATCCATGGCCATATGCACAGTAGAAACACAAAGCCCACATTTCCTTACACTGGGATGATTATTTTTCAAGTTCAGAACCAATTAAATCCATGTTACCAGATGAACTAAAATCATATTTTCCTGACACACAGAAAAAAGTGCTTTGTATTTCCTTTATCCCCTTTATTTAAAAAAAAAAAAAATCAGTAAATTTCCATTCTCATGAAAGTCCAGGGGAGATTAAAAGCCATAGAAAAATATGTAGTTAAACAAAGTCCACCTATACCTGCAGCAGGAATAATACACAGCAAGATTTAGATGCAAATCTGATGGTCTAGAACCCCACATAAAGAGTTTAAATTCACTGGCATACAGACAAGGAAGACATCCACAATGATTGCTCAGTGGATAGTTTTCAAAACAACGCTGGATATATTTACCAACACTTAGGAGATGACAACCCCTGACATTTACTATCTAATATTAGACTACAACTCTCCAGTGTTGTACACCTACAGGCTAAACTACAGGCTGGAGAATGAGGACAGGTACAGGAATGTGCATAAGGATAATTGATAATGACAAAATTTTGAACAGTCCAGTTCTCACATCACCAAAGCTTGTATCACATGTGCCTTGATGCTCCTGGGAGTTTGTCTGAGGGTTCCCAAGCCCAGGCCTTACACACTCAGGCAAGGTTTTCATTAGATTGAATTATATTTTAATACTGGTATAACTAAGACACTGATCTCTTCAGTCACTGGCAACATTTTCAGCTCAACTGGTAGATAAATCTACAGCATTTAGAAATCTGAAAAGCATTTACATGGTTTTCAAGAAAATGATGCACACACATTGAATCATTCCCTCCTGACATCTTTTCATTGGCTGTGATCACGCTCCTTTGGAATGAGAAAAAATCACAACTGTGCATACATGATTAACTTTAATTAGCAAGCACCTACAAATCAATTATTAGATTGTCACCTCATTAGCTGGAATAGTAAACTGTAAGCAGCTGAGAGAAATTTCAGAGAGGAATGAGAAAACAAACAGTGCCAAGCACACATGAATTCAGAGCCAAGTTCAGCACCACTGAAGATGGGGTCTAGAAAGCTCTGACTTGTCTTCCGGTTCAAGCAATGAGGATATTAAATAATTTCTGTAAATCTACACAGGTCCTCACTCTGAGCACAAGAACCAGCAAACAGAGCTGTACCTAGATGTTGTGTGCTCCATAGCACACAAGCTGAGGACTTAGGTGATTTTATTTTCTGTGTATTTTAAAAACGTTACATCATCTGAAAGATTATTTTAGCCATATTTTACCAGGCTGCAGAGACAGGAACATGTTTTGCCATCCTGACTTCTATTTTTTTCTCTATTACATCTCTCCTAAATCTTGGCTCAAATACAGAAATATCAAGAGGATTTGGTGGGCAGCACAGCCAGGCTACTGACACAATTGCAGTTTCTTTTGTTGAAATGGATGGGATCCTTGCAAGAATTCCTATGATCACAATTTTGGCTGTAATAACATAATTCACAGGAAATATGATAAATAAGCTCTGAGCCGCTTCATTGCGACCACAGTTTTTTTTGATATTAGAGAATGCACATCATAAATCATTCTAGTCTGGGATGAAAAAAATTTGATTAGAATTTGCACTTTCTGACAAGGTTATTGCATGAGCATATGTATCACAGGCTACTCAGGGTGGAGTGTAGGTGCTGGGTTTGGAACAGGGTAGTTGGACACAAGAACCATTTAGGTGATTTGGTCCAGACAGCAAGTGTGCTGCTCAGTTTCTGAAGGGAAAAAATCCCAGATCACCCCTTGGTGGATCAGGCAAAAAAGGAACTGAAATTACATTTTGTTTTTGAAATAGTTTGCTCCAGTAAACAACTAATGAAAGCGGGAAACCCCAACCAAACCACTGAAGCACCAAATACATTTCCTTCCCTTTCCTTTTGCCTTCCTCAAATGAAATAACTTACAGAAAGATCTTTATTAATATTTCTTTCCAATACTGCTATTTAAAACATTGTCTTTCTTTATGAAAAAATGAAGAAGCACTACTCATGTAAGTGGGAGTTCTAAAAATTCCAGTGTGCGGTTGCTCTTTATATGAAAAATCATTTCTTCTTTTATATGCAGTGCATAGAACACTTCCCTTAGGCATTAGTCTTTCTGACTTGATATAAATTTCACTTTCTTCCTCTCTCCTCCATTTTTCTCATCTAACAAAACTGTATCAGCACAAATGGTATTATGCAATGTACCTTATAATGCTCCTAATGTCTGTCTTAGTCTGCCTTCACCAGAGATTTCTGTCTATGCTTTAACACAGGTAGATGAAAGAAAAACTTGGAGCATTTGAAAATCTTTATAAAAAGTTTAATATGACATATCTTCATAACTGGGAAAAGCGAAAACACATTTTTAGAAAGTGAGTACTTAAGACTGAAGTACAAGGTTTAAACCAGACCCAAAGCCTGCCAGCCATTGTTATGAAAACCATCGGGCAGTGAAGACAGCCATAGAAATGGTTGGAGGAGTGGGCTGGAAATTTCAGCACCACTTAGGCTTTCTCCTTGCTGAACTGTATGTCAAACCTGACTTTCAGCTTGAAGAAAACATTTTATTCTACATCTTACTCTTTCAGAAGGCTATTCAGAAAAGAACAAGAGCTAAATGCTATAACCACCTCCGACTGAGATCCAAGGATTACTGTGAAAACTACCAGAGTAGTCACAATATGATCTGCATTTCCCATGCCATGGAGAAGATAAAAACTAGGATCTGTAAAAAGAAGTGTTCTCAGTCTTTTAGTATAAACTAGTGCCCTTTTTTCTGAGAGAGGCTATCACCAGAACAGTAATCATTTATGCAAACTGTATGCTGAGTTTTGAGACCCATTATTGATGCAGATACCTGGCAAGGCACATAATAAGAAGATCTTTAATGCAAAAGCCAGTTCATTAATTGCCTATCTTAGTTTTTAATTGTAAAGGATTGCTGTGTGAATTTCCTGGATGATTCAATGTCTATTTAAGAGCATATGTTTATGCTGTTTTCTACAAGTTGATTTTGCTTATGAAATGATGCTTCTTACTGAGGACATAATTTATTTTTTGCAATATGAAAATGACTCATAACCATATTTTTGCCTTGATCAGAATTTATTATTTTTCTTTATGTATCTTGCACCAGACTGATGGGTCAGTCAGCCAGAATGTCTGTCATGCTAGAAAAAAAAAATATACCCTCCTGTTGTATTGACAATACAAACTGTTCATTAAAAGAACGCATGACCAAGAAAAAATAAAGCAGGTGGGGAAAAGATTTTTTTGCTAAAACGAGCAGCTGAAATCCCTTTCAGGCTTATCAGCTTGAATTGAGGATTATCTACCCCTCATGCAACACTAAATATGATAAGGGAAAACATACTGCCTGTTTCAGCATTCGCAGTAAGAGAAAATGTTCCTCTTTGAGCTGAAATAAAAGCAACAAGAACATACTGCTGCTGCTAAGTACTTTGTACAGGAAAAACCCCTTGACACAAGGAATAAACAGTTTTGCCACATTAGATTATTACATTCCCAGTATTGTAACAGATTTCAAGAAGAACCTGTTAGAGATTTCCTTCTGGATTTAAGAACAGTGCAGTGAGAATAGCATGTTATCTACACAAAACTAATGTGATGCCATGACTGGCCCACACAGCTGCTCCTTCAAAGCCTTTACAAACTGAGAATGAAAACAGAGCTTATCCCCTAATTCCACATAACAGTTATTACATTTTTAATATGCAGAAAGCATTTCCCTCTCTTACCTTGGACAGGCATGTGCTGACAGGATGCTCCAAGATATTTTTCAGGATGCTGGTGATAGAGGAATCCCTGACTTACATAGGTCAGCTGCCATGGCACAGTACAAAAAATGTCAGATGAGGTAGTCAGAATTACCCAGTGGCTTGATAAAAATAAGCTTACTTCAGATCTAATCTAGAGGCTGCGTACTGATAGGTATGTGTTAGAGAAATGGCAGATATGACAGGTCCAAAAGAACAGCTGAGGAGCAAACTATGAACTTAGATTGCTATCTATGCCTATTAACTTCACTAGTATAGAAATGCAATGTTACTGTTTCTGAGCCTTCCTGAGTAATGAGTACTGTGAAATTTATCACATCCCGAGTTCTCTTTTGAGCAATTCTTCGTAATATTTCTGCAAATAAAATTACCATTATTTTGAAAGGATTGGCATAACTTTCGAAACTGTCTCTCCAGAGAGGAATCTCCCAAATGAGCTTTAGGTTCTCAATATGAAAATAAAATTCTATTTACTCTTTGCTATTTTACAACCTCCTAAATATACTAAAATAATGAAAACACCATAGTGAAAAAAGAATTCCATGAAACGCCTGTGGATCAACGAGAAACACAGCATCCCTAATGAACAAACACTGGGATTTTTCAGAAGAGTGAATAATCCAGAAAAATCTTAAGAAGGTTTTGCACATATAGAAGTACATATATTCTCAAGCAAGCCAGTCAGCCCTGTTTTCTGCACCTTCCTGCAAAGCCATGAGACTTCTGCTCCTGGATGTAGCCATGCCTGCTTTGACCTTTCGGTCAGTTCCCCTTTTGAGCTGCAGCATTTTGCATCTGCTATTTCATTTGGGAAATGTTTGCATTTTAGGATCCACTAATACTGCTCTAGTAAAATAAAAAGATAGTTAATATTACTTTCATATCCTGTTGCTGGAATCAGCAACAGTGGGACAATTCTTACTTTTTCTATTATATCAACTGAATTATCTGTAAGTCAGCAAAAAGTAGCCACAGGACAAAACCTTTTTTTTTTTTTTTTAAAAGATGTCATGCTTAGCAGTATTTCACAAAATTAGAATTAAGATTTTGGGTATACAACCGTAGGATTTTAGTGTCAACACTTATGGAAATATTACACAAACAAAAATAAACATTTTGCCATCAACTCATGACAAATAGTTTAGCAAGAAAATAATATACATTGGGACACAGCTAAATAATTTGTCATGTTTCCATAAATTAAAAGGTCATGAATTCTTATTATTAAGTGCTAGGGTACAGCACTAAAATAAAGATTATCCTGGCACTGGTGTAGAGGAACAAGTGATTCTATGTCTGCTCTTTATTACCACTTGTAGTACTGCTAACATCACTGATTAGGGATAACTAGATACATTTGCCCTAATTTAAGAAGTAATCCCTCTGCTAAGTAAAAAGAATAAATTCAGAACACAGCAAATACCACGATAAAGTGTTTCATTAAGTAGTCTCTCTCTGGAACAGACAGAAGGTCATGAAAGATTGAACTTTTTTCTGTCAGCCCAAATACAACTAAAAATCAAAACTGCATAAACTATCTCAATTCTCAGTCACATGCAAACGTGGGTACTACTGCACACAACCGTGAGTTTGTGGTAAAAACACAATCTACATCACTTCCTTGGCAGAGACACAAAATGAAGGAATTTCCTTCCATGGTCTCTGCTGAGGATTATGGCTAATTCCTCCCTAAACCAGGATACTCAGTCTTCACAATTTTTTATTAGCAATCTTACAGCACACAGTGGTTCTGCAGATACTTATTAACCAATACAAAAATGTTGATTAAATAATGTTTTGGCACTAATTATTCTTTTAAACTGAAAATGAAGACGATTTAAATTCTGCCACAGATTTTGTATATACAAGTCAGGCTCCAAAACCAATCCAGGAGACTGGAGAATTACATGCATTCACAGAAATATATATTCTGAACCGAGTGACACAGACATGTGCAATGTGGGTATCACCTCTTTTACTCTGTGTTTAGATATAAACTGATGTTTTTCTCTGGGTTCCATGCAATGATAAAATAATGATTCTTGTGAAAGCCCAGATCAGTGATCAACCCAGAGCTTCATTCAATCATTCAAGCTCAGCAGTCAGGCTTTATCAGGAGCAAAAGATGCTTCATTCTTTCTGGTGTGTGGAAAAAAAATAGTGGCACATCAGTTTATTGCTGTGATGTGTAACATGCCCTGTGCAAGGGATATCTACCTCTACCTTTAGTAAAAAACACAAGGGAAAAAGGATGTCACATTACTTTGAATACTGGAAATAGGGAAGTAGAAGTGGAAATTCTCTTTGGAGGCAGATTGACTGGTCTATCAGCTTTCTCCAGTTTCAGAATATAAATTTCTAGTGTGGCTGCACAGCAGTTACAATTCATTTAAATCAAGGACACCAAGGACTTCTGCTTCCCCAAATCACTAACCTCTGTCACTGTACCATCACTGACACACCTTTGAACCAGGAGTGAACTGGAAACTAATCACTGTTTGTAGGATTACACTGTCCATACCTGAACATAAAATGATTCCCAGCCTACTTTGGGATGTTGGCATTAAACATAACGTAAGCCTTAAGGAGCTGATTTTCAGTTGTATTTCAGGGAAAAGACAGGGCCACAGGCTCTCACAGAAGAGCTGAGTGCAGAGGGACTGTGAAGACAGTGCCCTCCTGAAGAAGAAATGGGATATGTTCCTGAAGTTGAGAGAGTAGGACAAATCTACTGTGAGGAAAGCACCACAAGTTCCCAACCTGACACCTCTACCATCACCTTTTCATGGGAGATTTTAGGGCAGTCTGAGAAGCAGGCCTTGCCCATTATGTACATTTTATGGCCTTTTTAGTTCATAAAATTAACTGTTAGTCATAAAAACACCAAGAAACTAGAAGTAATTTAAATTAAAGAAACAACTTAAACATACCTTAAAATGTAAATTTAGATCTCTAGGAAAAGGGAAGCTTTGGATTTTATAACCCAATTTAGGGAACACAAGAAAGTGGAAGAGTAAATGCCAACAGTACAGTTGTATTCAAATTAATTCCTTGTGCAGAAAGGATCAAGAAGGATCTTCAAGAAACACAAATGTGGGAGAGGAGGGGAACCACACTTTCAGGAGGGTACCTAGAGCAGATGCAGCCCCAAACATGGAGCAGTTTAATTGAAGCAAAGGTTACTGCACTCCCCCACCCCTCAGGTCTGAAGTGATAAATACAGATAAATACAGCGCCTTGCAGCGTTGTGTGGTGTCACACATGGTGGGTGCAAGAGCAGGGACACAGCACAGGGCTGACCTGGGGCAGGGACAGAGCTCTGCTTCCTCCAGGAGAGCTGCCAGGGCACAGCAGCTCTGGGGTGGGGATGCCCTCACCATGTTCACACGCTATCTACAGCAAGTAAGAAGGAGCCTTTAATTTTCTGCAGATAATAATGTTTTTGGTGAAACTTGCTAAGAGTAGTCTCAGTCTAACCTGAGAGGTGTGAGGCACATTATTCCTCAAGAATAAAGTATTTCCATAAACAGAGTGCAGGATGAAATCCATGCAACTTGGAGCAAACCTAGGTTGCTCAGAAAAATCATGCATCTCCAACCAAGCCATGAGTGTAAACAACTGGAAAGGTCAAGTCCCGGCATATAAAGAAATCTCTCTCAGGTGTAAGTTAAAGACCTTCTGCCACAGGCAGGTGGATGGAGGCAGCATTAATTTCTGAAATGCTCCCTGGGATTTTACAGGCTGAAGTATCATCAATCTTAAAAGTTTGCAGAAACAAGTGATTATTTTTGGGAAGCCAAAATAAGTGAAATATCGACCATTGCCTAAACGAAACTTCCGTCCTATTTACTGAGATTTCAAGTGAGGTTTAGATATAATTTACTGAAGGAATTAAAATTCATTTATTAGCCTTAGTCACAGGATTTTAGTCTACATCTTTCAGCCCTGTCACTCTCCTCTCTCATTTGTTATGCTGCTGTCACTCCCACTCCTCTTCCTTCCCTGGATCAACAGTGTTGTAGAGGGATAATCAGGTCATTTGAGAAGATCTTAATTTTTACCGAGAGCTGACAAAACGCCATCAAGTGTATCAAAAAAGTAGAAAAAACTAATATTTGAAAATGAAAAGCTTTTAAAAAGAAAAAAAAAGTCCACAAGGAAAAATAAAACCTTTAAATTATTCTCCTGAAGAGCTCAGAGGACAAAATCCTTTAAATCCATTAATATTTTGGCACCAGTTTGCAGTTATTAAAATCATGCTCGACTGAAGGTTTTTTTCATTACCCTGAGTATAAAGACACTACACACAATTCAATAACTTTGCTCGATTTTGTGCTTAGTTCAAAATGATGCCCCGAAAGAAAAGAAAACCCAAACCCACAACTTCCCCTCAAAAACACATAAAATTTTCCCCAAAAATCCCAGCTTTCCAAGACATGTAACGAGGGAGTAGCAGAGAGCCCTTTCTTTGGCTTTCTCTGACACCTTTCCCTGGGCTCTGGATCTTAGGGGAGTCACCAAAAGAGATGCAGAATAAATCAGATTATATGAACCGCAGATCTTTGCATTTACATGAAAATATTCAGGTTATCCAGGAGAGAGGGGAGCCCCTTGCTCTCTGAAGGCCACGATGCTTTAGATCTGCAAGCACTGCTGAGCATTGGCACTTTAGGCAATGCAGGGCTCTGCTGGCAGCGCTGCTGGGGAAAACCCAACATTAGTGCTACAGACCTGCGTTGGGACAGGTTCAGACCTGTGTTGGGACATTCATTGAGAGCAGGAAGAATGCATTCTCAGTAACTTTTTTTTCTGCCTTCTTTCTGCTGCACTTCTCGCCCTTGTATTCCTCAGTCTCAGAGCTGAGCTCTTTTGGAATACTCTCTCATGGGGAATTCTGTTTATCTCAGTTCTCCAGGTCAGGAAGAAAACTCCAAAGCCTGTCAGGATCTTGTTTCTCGTGTTTATTAGGATGTTATCACAAAACTTGGCAGGTCTCTCCCGACTTTCTGCACAAGTTCAATTTATTACAACCTGCCACACTTTGGTTCTGATGGCACAAAATGGCTCCAAACTACACAGTTCTTTTATCTTTATATTTATTTTTATCCAATTAACAATAGACATGTACATTATTTTTCTTAATGACCCAATAACCCAACACCTGTGTGCTGCACTGCGGCATTTTCTATCCAATCACCTACTATTACCCAGAAACCTCTAGAAGAAGAAGACGAAGAAGAAAGAAGAAGGAAAAGAGACAACACTCTAAATCCTTCATCTTGTCTTCTATTTTCTAAACTAATTTAAACTCTAACTTTTTCACCTAGTGACGTAATAAAACTTTCTGATCTACAAACTCACATGTAACTTTCATGTAACATCATGAAAACATGCCCATAAATTTCATTTTATATGAAATTCAGTGTTCTTCTGGATCTCAGAGCCAGGCATCAGAGACAAGGGGACATACTCTGTGTCTCAGACTCCAACATTCTCTTCAATCAAAAGATTTTCCTTAAACCTGAACTGAAAAGATAGGTTTTTCCCTCCAACTACAGTGAGTGCCAAAGGCTGCTGACTGAATATAGCAGAAAACTCAGGAGTGAAGACAATGTTTCCCGTTGTGATGTTTCCCTTTATCCTGCATGAAAGATGTGCTACAGATCCCACCTCTTTACTCAGCATTTTCTGGTGATTCTTTTAGGAAGAGTCTCACATGTTGTAATGGCTTTTTAGGTGCCATTTCCCATATACTATAGAAGGCACCAGGTTTACAGTTTAAGATCTTGTAAGAAAGTATAGAGCCAAAAATGCAGTTTTTCATTAGTCAGCAGAGAATAGCTGGTTAAGTCTCAGCTTTATGGTCTAAGCTTTATGGTCTTGACAAAAGATTATAATAGAGACTGAATTAAAAGTCAAAAGCAACTACTTCATATAATTTTAACTCTGAGGCAGGAAATATTTTGTATACGTATATTTTATATATGGTGTTCAGTGGAATCATAAAACATGCAACATTATTTGATTATTATTTACAATTTACAATTATTCAATGATTGTAAAATAGTCAATCAGACAATAATTTGGTCCTGATAATTACATCTCTACCACCCCTGTGATTGATCAAAATACAGAATTAACTATGAATGAACCGTAAATAAGTTATGATTAAAAATATGTTTTTAAAAAATTATATATATGTGTATATATATATATATATATATATATATATATGGATCCAAATCAGTTCATCTGTAATTGAAATAACACCAAAAGATACAATTTTGAGGGTTTTAAGATTAATTGTAGCATCTGGAACATATTAAATATAATTTGATAAATCCCAAGATTCGGTAAGTTTTAAACTTTCTTATTACAGACAATATATAACTTCATGAGCTAAGGTTTGGCTTTCTCTTTGTCCATATAAAGCAATACATGTTCAGGTTGCGTGAAATAAGCTTTTATTATAAACATAAGTATTACTTGAGAAACCTACCAGAGATTAGCATCTTTATTGCATGTACTCACTTATATAATCATGTCCTGAATGTTCTAGAAAAAAGGGAAAGATGAATTTTCCACACGAGGTAAGATGAATTATTAATAAAAATAGAAAATTTGGTATTGTTGATTACAATGTTAATTCCTCACCCTTTGCACTTTGTTTAAGGACCCTTCCCCCCACCAAAAATAAAAGAGAAAGGTAACAATATAAAACTAATGATCATAAACAAGAGTAGTAGATAATACTAATTGAAAGCTCTGCACTGATTACAAACCCACTGTCTACCATAAATAAGGAAGACCTACTGTAAACATGGAGCATCCTATAAAGTAGTTTCAATGTGTGTTCTATGCCATGCAAAACCTAGGAAAATACAACTTTGCCTCTTGAAACACTTTCTGATGGCGAGTTCTCCAGGCACATCACATAGTTTTGCCAAGTTTCTTTCTAATATTTCTATGTTTTTAATCAAGAGCAGATTATTTTTAATGATACCTAAGGAATGGAGACATGCTGGATTCATGCACAAGTGTGGATCCAGCAAAATAACGATGTACAGATCCCATCCTGCAGGAGAATGTTTTGAACACTGCGCTCATGCCCAGTGCTTTGCTGACACTCAGTACTGACACCTGAATCTGCTTGCTGGTGGTTCCTCATCCCAGAGTTGTCTGCTTTCTCCTGATTCCTGATGCTTTTGAGTTAAAGTAATGCAATAACTCAGACATGTTTATATAAGATCAGCACACAGTGAGTCCTAACAAACAAAATCAAATGACCAAAAATAAAAAATGCACTCCAAAAGCAATATTTAGGCCAAGCTTACTTTTCATTGAAGTTCAGCAAAACAATGGTGTAGCTTTTGGTTTAAGTTTTAAAATGTTGTAATTTTATATGAATACATACGAGTTATTGAATTTTTAATTTGTAATTTGAGATGGAAGAGCAGAAAAGATCAGTAGAAAGAAGATTATTTTACATATCAGTTTTGTTTTGAGACAACAGTTTTTCCTTATTTGCATTCAGGGAGAAATATACAAGTGTTTTATTCCCATTTAATGAGAGTAAAAGGGGTAATATGTTCCTCTGAAATGGAATTTGTAAAGCAAGAGTTTATTTGTTACCAATGAAGGCAGAAGATAGGCTGTCCTGATGACACATATGAAAAATGTGAATCTAGAGCTAAGTGTCTTTGAGAATTCTTTAAAACCGTCCCAAAATCTCAAAGAATAAAAACAAAAGGCCAAATAAATCCAATATAGATCCTCCTCTAATTTGAAAAGGGAGGATCTCTCTTTTATGCTGAAGCAAAGTTCAGCACATATTTTACTACTAAATTCTGCTCATATTGTACCATAAGATTATGCATGGAACTCACAGAGAATTTGCCCATTTGAATGTTGTGAAGAGCTGCATTCATCACAAAGGCAGAGCTGCCTGCAAAGGACGCTAAGTGATGATGTAAAGTTGCAACTTGTGCACACCAACCAGCTACCAAACTGCAGTCCTCATGGGCCAGAGAGAAAAGCAACCAGCACATACACACAGACCAAAAAGCAGGAAAAAAATGCCTCTGGAAGTGTGCAACCTGTGTGTAACCACAGAGCAGCTTCCTGCTGCAGCACAGTTCTGAACTGTGTCAGTGGGTGAAGCGTTTCTCTAATTGCTGCTTAGTTGATTAGCTGGAAAAATCTAGCCTCTGAAGCTTGAAAACTCCAGAGGAGCCACATTTTATTCAGTCTGGGCTTCCTGCTGAAACAACTCAGACAGACTTGCTGTACCAAGACAACAATGTAGCACACCTTTTGTAGTTCAGGGTTGAAGACCTTCATTAAAAATGTATTCTGTGTGTGCTCAGAATGTAGATGTATTATATGAAAAATAAACATAAGGCTTTAGTACATTCCCTGGTCTTGGCTTTTCAGTGCCAAAGTCAGCCTAAGAGAAGCCTGCAAATATTCCCGTGCATTGAGGCATCGCAGAATAATCGGCATAATTCAAAATCAAATGTGGCCAAAGTTAGTATGGTTTGCAGAGTTGCACACTGCTTTAAATTCAATGGAATCCAGTGTATTACCATACTAAAGACTCTTAAGGGACATTTATTCATCTTGCACCTCCTTTAAGCATAGCTATAAAGTTTGATATTAAGGAAGATATACAGAAGTATTTTATTATCGTTTTCAGTTCTAATGTCTAAGCTGTCTGATTCCATTTGGTAAAAAATCCATTGGCGAGATGGTGAGTGCACAAGCCACCTAAAATCAATGCAAAGACCATTGCTGATGGTCCATTTCACATTCCCTGTTCAACTAAAACTCCGGAAGCTTTAATAGTTCCGTAGGCATAGAGACTTTAGTCTGATGATCCGAAGGTTAATGACGTCTGCAGCGACACCAAGCCCAAGGTCAGTTAACACACTGACTGCACAGCCTGTCGGAGAAGCTTGGTGGATATGGATGAATGCTGCTAACTTGAACTGAACTCTCTAATTATCCCACATCCAGCAATTCTAAGCGAGCTGTGAGGTGTTTATATGAAGCACATTATCTCGAGTGATTACACTGTAGCTATAGCCATCACTTTATCACAGTCTGGTGGAAAAATACTCCATGGCCTAGCTTGGAAACAGAACAATATACATTTTGCAGGACCTGCCATGATGCCACTGTGTACTTTTCACCTTGCTAACTGGAAGCTAAGAAGGAAAAACTGGTAATTAAAATTTTAAATTTACCTTTGAGACCAAATACTCATAAGAGAAAATATCCCTAAACTGCTAGTGTTGCATAGCAGTTTAGTTTTTTCTGATCTTAATTTGCAGATTTTTCTTAAAGTATCTGTTGCATTTAATATGTTGGTTTATAATGTCATGGACTTGGAAATAATAGGTTAATGGTTGGACTTAATGATTTTAAAAGCTTTTTCCAACCTAAGTGATTCTCTGATCCTATATAATTACTTTATCAATGCTCTGGTTCTCCTTACCTTAAGTACCAGTGGTGTTGACCAAGAAGTTTAACAAGATGGAACCAACTAATCTCTAAACAATGACAAGACCTAAGGATTTCCTGCAAGGCAGCTGTTTGGTGTAAGAAAATTGTCTTCCACTCACACCTTTTGTATGTGGTATTTCCATACCATCACTGTAGACTCAGGTCCATGCTGAAGATTTTTCTGCAATATGAAGTGCAGAAAGCAATAAAGGCATTTGTGAGCCGGAAAGCTGAGAAATGTTTGATGATATAGGCAAAATTTGATTGTGATTTTTTAGCCTATATAAAAGATTGGAATTTTTATCTAAAATTTTTCATTTTTTGCTCTTTGTTAGGCTGACAGCCCAGCCTTGTTATCCCTTTGAAAATATTTACCTCTGAGAAAGCACCAAAGTCCAATATTACAAGTATAGAGACTTTATTTTAAAAAAAAAAACCTTACCAACTTCAGTTACTTCACAGTCCTTATGATGTCTCTAAAAGTCAGGAACACCTGTAGCTGATTTTTTTAGGTGTATGGTCATGTCAATAAACAAGTTGGACTCATTCCTACAATTCTTTCAGTGTATTCACTGAACAATGCTAACTGTAATAATCAAAAAGTAATAGCTACTATTTACTGAGAGGGGCAGCTACCTGTTTCCAGTGCTGCCACCAAGAATCTCACAATTGCTTTCATTCCTACAAGGAGCTTCATATAAAGAACACCACAGGGAATCATTGATTACATGAACTCTGCTAGGAAACAAGGCTAAAACCAATACTAAATACCAGAGATTCAAAGAAATCCTTGAAAATGCAAGATGGCTTTAGGCACTTTGTAATTCTGCAGTACCAGTAGATGCTGTCCCTTACTCCTCTCCTTCCAGACTACAATGCTGCAGGACTTGATGTCCCTTTTGAGGCATGTTTGCGTTGGCAAAAGGGGAGAATTACCTTTCCCTCAATGAAAGACACATCAAAAAAAGTGTTCAGAGACAAAACTGCAGGAAAATTATGACAGCAGACAGTTTTACCAATTTCTTTACAAACAAAAATTCACATCTTACTCTGATGAAATGTTAGATATTAGTGTAAATTTTACCTATTTGATGGAGTTTAAGAAAAAAAAAAATAAACACCAAAAATTGTATAACTCTTTCTTTCTCTAAATAATTAATAATAATTCAACAGGAAACAAAACTTTACTACAGAGAACTGAACAGTCACCTGCACAAAAGAACTATTAATAAGGAACACAAGATATGCTGTGCTGGTTCACACTAGTAGGCATCAAACTGTGCCTTTTTTATTCTGGCAAAAACCCCCTAGATATCTGCAAACTACGGTACCCCAGTTTACAGCAAGGTGTCATTTAGTTTTCTCAATGGCTTTGTAGAGTCTAGATCTTAAGACATCTTTTGAGTTTCACATATGAGATACAATTACTCCAAAAATCTCACAAAAGATCCAACCAAAGTAATTATGCTTTCATTTGAAATCCCAAACAGAAGCCCCAGAAACCAAGCTTTATCTTGGAATTTGGCATATATAATAAATCTACTCCTGCTACCAACAGGTATCTATGCTGTCCCATACTATTTCTTCCCATTCTTCCCCACTGATGGCTATTGCCATTCAAATTTGAAAATGCCATTCATGAACAAATTACAGTAAAAGCAGTGGAACACAGGCATAAGGAAAAACTAAATAGTGACTGGCAGCAAACCAAAGAGATAGTTCAAGAAATCAAATGGATATGGAAGAGAAGTGATTTTTATTTTGTTTTTTTTTTTTTTTTCCCTGATAGCACACATCACTGCCATGATAAATCAAGCACTTATTTATACTTGCCTGTTTATACTAACTGTCCCAGCTGCCCAGCACATGGAGACACAGCTCCCACTAAAGTTTTCCTCACTGCATATATTTCATATAGGCCCTCAAAGGTATTAAAGCAGCAAATTCCTGAAGAGGTTGGTGACAGAAAGGAGAACCCAAGGCAAAATGCCAGGAAGAAATGTAAATGCTCATTCCTAATAGACAAGAAATGGATGGGATAGCTGGACCAGGTTTGAGGAGATCAGTTCTCTGTGAGGACTTATTTTTTCCTGGAGTAAAATATGTATCAAACCTAGAATTTATGATTGAGTTTCTGAATTTCTGCAAACAAAGGAAGAAATTACATTGTCCATAGTGTAAGATGATAGATGCTTTCAGCACCTGCTTATGCTACAAAGGGAGAAATCAAGACAGTTCCCCACCTTCTTTGGTATTCCTCCAAAGTCAGTCCACCTTTGGGTCAGTCCTTGGCTTGGCTACTTTGATTCCATGCTGGCATAGTCTATTATTTAGGGGAAAAAAACGCCCTTGTCATGAATCAGAATGTCTACAAACATTTACTGTTCTCTAAACCAGATTTAAATCATGCAGGAAATTAATTTGGAGAGAAAAGTATGTGTGATAGACTAATCTAAACACTGGTGTAACTAGTTTAAACTGTGGTTAAATAGAGATATGCTCTTTTGGAAACTGTCTTCTTGTTTCTGGAATAGTTCTGCATGCATAGAAAGACATAGAATCTCATTTCAAATAGCTCTATACATATTAAAAAGAAAAAAAGTCTACAAGAAGAAGAGTCAGAGGCACATGTCTTCACAGTCACTGGAATTAGAACATTAAAAAAAACAATGTTTAGAGTATTACAGGTATCTCAACCTAATGACAAAAAAAAAAAAAGAAAAATGTCTTTCAGATTTTTCTAAAACCCATCTGCTATTTTTACTTTTTTTTTTTTTAATCCCATCCCACATAGACAATGCAAGTTAGGATACATTATTTTTATAAGATTTTAAAAAATAAAGCTGGGTCCTTGCTTGGGAATACGAAAGCAATGATTTAATTAACTACATTTCTCTGTGGCAGACACAACTGAAAAAATGGAAAATAAGGCTGAAAACATGGGCCATGCCAGGATATCAAGATTGCTACACAGATACAGTGTCTCATTTGAGAGGGTTTTGATTTGTAGTGAGCACCTGATAATTCATTTACCAGGCCTGCATTAACGTGATAAAAGAAAAGTATGAACAGGAATAGAAAAGTTCAGAAATGCTAAAATGCTACAACTTTGAAATGCAGAGAGTGTTTTTCTCTAGAGTAACAGGAAAAGCTGCACTTAAATGGGCATAAAAATACAGTTTTAAAACTTTATCTTTTGCCCTTATCTGAAAGTTTTTGGAGAAAATGAAGGGTGTGGTCTCAAAACCTTGCCAGTTAGGAGGATTTGCCACATTACATAGGTGCAATAACTTTGGTCTATGAGGAAAGTCTGAAAATGGCTCACACAGGCACTTGTTAGATACTGTTTCTTTCTCAAGGGATATAAAGCCAGAATTAGCATTTTTCTTATTTAAAAGTTGACCTTGCTCCAACAGAAACCGCAAGAATAGAACTGATATACATGTAAAATATCCCTTGTTTAATTCTTTGTTTTTTACAAATGTTATGTATCTTTGTGTCATCAAAGGTTAAAATCTAGTGGAAGATGGGCTCCTAAAGGCTGAATGGCAAAATCATTTATAGTATATCAAAGATTTTTCCTAGATATATATGAAATCTTGAGCAGGGTGAAGGTTTCTGATCCCTCTCCATGTGTGAAAATCAAGCAATTTTCTCTTTCATTCAAAGTATTTCCCTCCTGAATGCTTATGAGCAGCAAATGACCTCAGTGAGAGATATCTATTTGCTCACCATTTTCCTGAAGCTCTTCCAAAGCTTCAAGTGTGACAAATATACTTGTCCCTGTACAGACCAACTAGGAGGTGACAAAGAGCATGGCAAAAGCTTTGTTTTTGAAGGAAAGCAGTTTACTGGGGAAAGTCATGCCAAATAAAATTAGGACTTCACTGTAACGTGGCATGCAATTGTGACAAGAATACTGATTAATATTTTTATCTGTGCAACAAAAATGTCCCAAACCCTAATGGCAGTATTACTTATGGGCAGGTCCCTGAATGTGATTATATTTGGGAATGCATTGTTCAGGCTGATTCAAGTTGTCCTCTAGGGACTTGGGCTTTTTACAAACATGTGACCTGACTTTGTTGGCAAAATAGAAATTTCTATGGAGATACTGATTACATGGATTGTTGAGTAAATTTTCCTAGAAATTAGCAAGAACATAAGGAACAAATTCCCACAGAAACAAAGGACAAGCACAGTCTTGCCTCAATGTGTTTTATTGCACCATATCAGTGTGAATGCTTCAGGTAACACCTTCCACAATGGAACATAATACTGTGTGCTTCTTTGCATATGTGATAACTAATCAATCTGCATGCAAGAGATATTACAATATTGCTGAGGGGAGGGCAGAATTAAAAGAGATGGAGAACAGCATCTAGCAAACCATCAATATGTCTGGTATAAAACAAGAAGGGGTTTGTGTTTCCAAACCCTATTGCTTACTAGATTAAAGCATGTATTTTGGTCCAAATTTTAAGCAGTTTCTAAACACACCCTGATTAAGAGCTTTGAGTTATGTTCTACTGTTTTACAGTTTCAGTCTTCAAAACAGAAAATAGTTTATTAAAAAAAAAAGATAAAAAAAATCATACATGTAGAATGACCAATCCTGACTGTAGACATTGGGAAGAAACCTGAGTACAGCACTTTTACTGCAGATTTTTTTCTAGTGGCCTTTGAAGACCATTACACTAGAATTCACCTTCCAACTATTCAAATGGAAACATGAAATCATAGTGACATTAAACAGCTGTACTTTTGTGCCATTTTTGTGCCGCAGCAACCTTATCCCTTGTACTACACGTCAGCTTGCTCTAAGTCACGCTTTGAACAGAACACACATGCAGCATGTTGATTTTGTAGCATGTTCTTCCTTGCAACGCTGATCTCTGTTAATTCTTTAGCCTCCTCTAAAATCACACCAAAGCTTAGACTGTATCCACTCCAGCCCACCTGAAACAGCCCTCTGTGAAGGGCCAAGGAGAGCAGCAGTTAGAGGCATCTGCACCTCAATAAATGAGTGCTGTGCTTGCTGTCAAACAATGATGTTCTCACACCCTTCCTACCAAGATCCCATCTGAGCTGGCAGCCTCCAACAGTCTATCCATGCTTCCTAGATAGCCACTGACAGAAATTGCAGATTAAAATCTCCTGTGCCATTCTGAGATTAGCAGTATCACAGAAATGTTCTGTTTCCTTGATCTAGAACATTTGTGAGAGACACATACAAGCCCATTCAGTCACTGCCAGTCAAGATGCACATGCTTTTCCAAGAGAAGTGTTTGCATGTATACAAAGACTGATTGGGCTTGGGTTTTTTTTTCTGATGAAAAAACAGATACAGTAGACCATCCAAACCACCCCACTTTTCATATGTCTGCATAGAGGTGGAAAATGAAACAATGCACAGCTTTTCCCAGTGCAGTACTGTTGCTGCTGCTTCTCAGCTCCCTGTAAATGGGGCAGAAAAATCCTGGGTTCATGTCCTTCCCACTGGCACAAAGCTAAGAAATCATGTGCTTCTCCTCACTGATCCAATCCTCACTTACAACTGAGTTTGATATTCTGGGTCAGGAAACTGTCAAAAACATACTGTTTCCCTCAAAAAAAAATTTAAATTCCTGCTGAAAATGTAACTTCCCTTAGACATTTTCAGAATGAAAAAAATAAATAGAATTTTAAAACAAAAATATCGATGAAAAAAGGTTTGATATCTCTGATTATGTTCAGTTTTTGATGATGAAAATGAAAAATTAAAATATGTGCTATTACATTGAACCATACATTTCAAGAAGAAAGATGTTTTCATTCATGTTAGGTTTATACGATTCTATTACTAAAAATTTGAATACGAAGTCCAGCCTTTTTAAACCAATAAATTAAACCATGAAGAGTCACCTGCTTTTCTATATTTCCATTATCATATGCTTATTCAAGGCTCCTAACAAATGGAACAAGAGAATTCCAGTTTTTAAAATTTAGAAATGTAAAAAAAACCCCAAAAAACAAGTAAGTGCATGTGTACATAAATAGGTAAAGAAAGGAATCCCTTTTGATTAATCTTCAGGGAATTTTCTACATCTGATATAAAGGAAATATATTTTCCTACATTTTGGGATCTTTATACCACAAACTGAAGCAGAAAATAAATCCAAATAAATGTATTACTTATTTATGTGAAAATTGTCTGAAATGAAAAAGGACTGAGAAAGAAGAAACCAAGCAAGTGTAGTTTGTGTTTTTCTCAAATACCTGATTCTTGATCCTCTAGTTCCCTACACTGAAATAATGGAAGCTCCTCAGTACCTCATGGAGATACATTCAGTTTGTAAATGTCTTTAAAGCAGTGATTTAGAGGGATTTTTAGCCAGAGGAAGTAGCTTTGAGATCTAATCACTAAGGTAGCAAAGCCTGGACTCTCTGGAAGCTGAGGCTCAAATTCTGGCTGGCTCATCTCAACCTTTCATCTTGCAAAGGTAGATTAAATTCTGTGTAGCTTAGCATATAGGGGTCCTCCACGGGACTTGAACAAAATGAAGTCCTATCTCCTCTAAGTGCTGTTAAATAAAACATCTTTCCTCTTTCTTCTCCCCTTAGAAATAAATCCAAGCAACTTGAAATAATTTTTCTAGATACGTTTCTCCTTTACAGATGGCTCCCTACCTTCTTTTCTTAAAGGTCTGCAGCTGTATTTCTTTGATTCTTTATTGTAGTATAGAAGACCCTCTTCTATAGAATTGTTTGATTCCATGGGCAGCATTAGCAGAATCAGGGCCCAAAGGTATACAAGCATTTCTTACCAGTTTAAGATGCGCTCTTTTAATTTCTATAAATTGCAAAAAGCTCATCAGACACACTGAAAACACTGAAATAAAACTTAAAACTAACTTTATAAAGATGAAGAAAGCTCAGCAAATATCAAAACCATCTCCTACAAATCCCTTTGTGTACTGAGAAAGAGTCTGAAGAAATTAATGACAGTGGCTACTACAGCTTGAGCTGAAACTTTTAGAGCTAAAACTGTTGATACATATTAAAAGCACCAGTGACTGTACATGTGTGCACTAGGGACCTAATTTAAGCATTTAATGACAACTAATGCATTATGCAACCTTATATATTTTGGTAGATACTTGGTACAGTTTGTCCCAAAGGCTTCTTCAGCAATTACAAAGAACTGAAAAATCGCTACCAGAACCTGTGATAACGCAAAATATCTTGGCAAGACAGAAAGTGAGATCTGTGGATTCCAAGTCCTTAGGTTTTTGATTTTTTCCCAATTAAATAAAAAGAGTAATAAGAAAATTAAATTATCAGTACTTTAAATCTTTCTTAATCCTGACTGGGGTTTAGGCATATAATCCAAATAGTCCCAAAAAGAAAGATGCCTAGAGAAAATGAATAATAACAATTGGATGACCTTTGTGCTCTGTGGAAAAAAGGGAATCCTAGGAGTGGATGTATAGGAGGAAAATAAAACTGCAGTTCCTTAAAGAGGCACTAGCGTACACAAAACCAGAAACTTGAGAGTCCATATTCTCTCCCCAAGAAGCTGTAGGGAATACTTTGGTTTACAATGCAACATATCTTCTGTTGAGAGAGAAATTCAACAATATATCACAGCCAATCTTGGCGTTCCCACATCAAAGAGCCGTTGTTTCTTTCCTCAGGGTCCTTTCAGTACACCTAGCTCTTATTAACCACACATGTCTGCTAATATTTCAGAAGGGAAGAAGATACACTTTTTATATTATTCAGAGCAACGCAGCCTGAAGATCTGTCTCATTGCTTTTGAAGACACACATTATTACAAGTGTTGCTGACAAATTTTGTGTTAGAAAGTTGCTTCTCAAGCTTTGTTTTACAAGTTGTTCAAACTGGTAAATGCCAGCCAGTGAGGAGCCCAGAACACGTTTGTCAGTCCTCTTAAGCCTCCAGCTGTTCAAATCCCTTTGCACAATCCCATCAGGGCTGCAAGAATCTTAGATTAAGTGGTACAGGAGTGGTGCCTAAAGTGCACCTCAAAATCAGACAGCAGGCTGAGAAGTTGTCTCTTGCAGGATGTGCTGCCTGCAGCTCTCACCCCCAGAGATTGCAAAGGGAATGGGCCACAATTACACACAAGACTTTGAGACCCTGGACATCAGCAGAAGAATGTAGAAGTCACAGAGCAGTGTAAAAATCACAGAACCACAGAAATATTAGGGTTGGAAGGGACCTCTGGAGATCATCTAGTCCCAAGCCACTACCATGGCAGGGTCATCCAGAGGAGGTTACACAGGAACGCAGCCAGGTTGGTTATGAATGTCTCCAGTGGGGAGACTTCACAACTTCCCTGGGAGGTTCAGAGCTTCTTTACCCTCAGTGTAAAGAAGCTCAAACTATGAGGCAAATGCTAAAAAGCGAGCAAAGAGGAAAACTGAAACAAATCTTGAAAATCCTTTGGCAGACCGCCATCTACAAATAGAAGCAGGGGGCATTTGGGTTACCGAATCTGAGCTCTTGTCACCTTGCTGCAGAACACACTGCTCTACATTGAAAAAGTTCTCTTTTGATCTTTCCCAAGTCCTGCAAAACCTTGTCTTGGGCATATTCTGGGTCACTGTGTGACAATGCAAATTTGTTGTGCTGTTCCTGAAAATACTTTTCACTTCCCTTTAGATGAATCAAATAAGATAAGCATCAAAGCAACAACAACAACAATTCTTTTCATCGTTAAATTAATCATTTGATTGATTAATTTTGAGAAAGGTTTCAAATTCAAAGAATCAACACACATCAACTGTTCTAGACCTAGCACACAACCATTCCTAAGCTCTGTTCCTTAGCGTCAGTCTGTCAAAACAGTCAACCCGTCAATATAAATTAATACAAGGTATGGAATATCCACAACTAAAAAAATGTAGTGGCATGCTATTAATTTCTTCTTTTCTATCAATCAGTGGAGTAAGTCTCTCAAAGCTCTGCAACAAAGTAGTTAAAGTGAATGTGAGTCTAAATCTCTTCTCTCACACGGTGTACCATTGCATGTCTAAGTGTACCTGCTTACTTTGTTCTCAAACAATGAGCTTCAGTCATAGCCACCTATTCAAGATCCTCACTAAAAAGGTATTGTAAAACATTTTGAACATGGAAGAATATTTTTTTGTTTGTTCGTTTATTTTTTTCCTATGCAAACAATTGTATTAAGTTAGATTTAAATCAATATGGGGACAGATGTTGAGAGTCACTACACCAGAGGTTACGATCATTTCTGCAAGCGGGTCCCAATGAAATTCAGGCATTTTTTCAGGAGATATGCACTGGCATGAAAGCATAAGCTTTGTAATTCCCCCAGCACCAGGCAAATCAGCAATGACCATCTTGCAAGAGCCAACTGTGAACCTCACTAGCTTTCATGCACAAGTGATGTACAGTGCCCAAGAACTGAGTACAAATCTCAGTTTTACAATGGTGTCTACAATGGAAAAAAGCTTGAAAAATCTCAGAGAAACAGTACAAATGCAGCTTCTTTGTCCAGACCATCTCCTTTCTTCCTGCATTCTGTGCTTCAAAGCAACATTGATTACTGACTGCAGCTGGACTGACACCTCCAATGTGATATCTGCAAATATTTGTATTTTGATAGCAGCCACTAACATGACACACACTGCATTCCCCACAAAACTCATAGGATAAATAAGAAAACAACAGTAATACGGCTAGTGTTATAGAAATGTAGTATGTTTTACACTACATCTTTACACAGTTAGGGAACTTAATACACCCTGAAGTATTTCTGACTTTAATGCTGCAGTATTTAATTTTCAATTGCTCACCACAGTGGTTAAAATAATAATAATAATAATAAAAAAAAGAGTATGATTTGAGGGGATATTTCAAGACAGTGCTAAAAATCATGAGAGGCAATATGAAAAGCACAAATATGAGATGGGAGCAGCCATTCAGAAAAATATATCTAGAAAAACTGACCAGGCAAGGTGTTATTGTATGTACAGAAGACTGAAAATATTTTGTTATGAAACTTTTGGACAATTTGGAATTAAAATATTTTCCTTTCCACATTAATTGTTCATATGAAAGCTGAAATTACTTTTAATGACAATGAAACAGATTGAGTGGACTTACAAGTTTGTTTGCCTGTGACTCACACTTTGAGTAAAACACGTCCATCTACTGCCTTGCTGTGACTCAGAGCATGGCTGGGTGGCAGTGCATGTGAAGAGAGTGTGCATGATTAAGTGCTGAACTAGTGAAGTTAACAAATTTGCAAATTCCAAACAAATCCTCACTTCAAAGTTCCTCATTAAAGGAATTCCACAGTTCCTCACTGCTTTGGCTATGCACCTCTATGACAACAATATAAACATTTCAGTGAAACCCTAAGGGTATATTTCTATGATAATGACTGCAAGTTCCTCCCTAAGTCCTTGCACAGGAAGGTTTACAAGGATAACCTGATTGTCACCTTGTGAACCATGGGTCTGGAGAGGGGCAGGCAATGCAAGGGCAACACAGCTGCAATGAGATCTGGGAAAAGGGACAAAGGGACTACTGCCCTCCCACCCCATGTCTCCCGTGTTTGCCATCAGCCCGAATTTCTCCAAGGACTCTTGTTTCTTTGTTATTATCAAGCAATCAGCCCTTAGAGTAGGGCCTGAACCATCTTAGCCTCTGGAGTTTATTGATTCTATTTATTTGAGATTCAAACATACAGGTACCTACAGAAATATGAACTTCAATTGCACAAAAGTTGCCAATTTTTAACGAGGAACTGCCGTTTTATTCACAAACCATCCCAACCAGAGAGCTAAACTAAATATGTGGTGATATGTGCATCTTAAACTCATTAAAATAACTATAATATACATTTATTAAAAATTAAAATTTGTATCTATTAATTGTAAAGTTGGTCAAAGGGGATAAGAGACAAAAAAGGAAAAAAATAATTACGGTGAAGTTTGTCTAATGAAAATTATTTTTTAATATCTTTCATAGAATCATAGAATAATGTGTTGAAAGGGATTTTTAAAAGTCCTCTAATCCAACAGCCCCTGAAATCAGCACACACATCTTTCAATTGATCAGGTTGCTGAGAGTCTCATCCAGTCTGGTCTTGAGGACTGACTTCTAGGGATGTGTCATGCACAGCTTCTCAGGGCAATGTGTTCCAGTGTTTCACTACCCTCATCATAACAAAAAAATTCTTCCTAGGTCTAGTCTGCATCTTCCCACTTCCAGTTTATAACCATTAACCCTTGCCTTATCTCAAGGCCCTGATAAAAAGTCTAACCCCATCTTTCTTGTAGGTCCCTTATATGTAATGAAAGGCTGCAATAAAGTCTCCCTGGAGTTTTCTCTGGGATGAACAAACCCAAGTCTCTCAGCTTTTCCATAGGGAAAATGAACTCCAGCTCTGATTATTTTCAGGTTCTTGTCTTCCCTGAACTGAGATCTGCACAGCTGGACACAACTCTGCAGGTGGGGTCTCACCAGAGTGGAGGAGAGGAGCAAAATCCTCCCTTGCCCTGCTGGCCATGGTGCTTTGGATGCATCCCAGGACACGGTTGTCTCTCTGGATAGCAAGAGCACATTGCTGGGCCATATCCAGCTTTTCACCCACCACTATGCCAAATTTTGGAGAAAGTTAAAAATAATACAGAAAACCTCTTATTTGCCCCAGTACAGTGACTTTGGTATTTCATTAGAGTTCATTGCCTCTTTTGCTTAACCACCTGGCAACTATTTAAAGTAGGAACAAAAGCTAGTTTCGAACTGCAGACAAATAATATTGGAGGGGAAAAAATTCTGTAAAGCAGAAAGGAAAAAGAAATATTTCCTTAGTATACACAATGAAACTAAAACCTTATTCAAACATTAATGAAAAAGCTTAGAAATTTTACTGAAGAATTTTTTTCTTTAGACTTTTGTAACTAAGTCTCTTTTCTTTTTTTTCATGAAACTTTTAAGTTCTGAATCAATAGAAAACATGTCTAAACCTTGATATTTTGTGCTATCTTCTGTCCTCAAGGTTTAGCTAATCTACTTGAAACTCTCAGGTCAACAAAATTTTTATTTAATCTAGCATTAGTTTCAATTACTGTTGCTTTTTGAAAGCACTTAAAAAAAAAGTAAACATTTCCTAAATTAGGAAAAAATATGTGCATGGCCTCTTTTTATGTATTCCAGTAGTCTTATTATCTAGCTGCAAACATTTATTTTTCTAAGTAAAAATAGTTCTAATAACTTAAAATTAAGTGATGTGAAATAAAAGACACATTTTAGACTTAAAAAGGGATTAATTTGAAGTTAATGGTTTTTATAAAGTTGACTCTAAAGTGGAAATAAGTGTTGTATATGGGATTGGACTGCTTTTACTATACAGCCTGTTTCAGCTCCTGTAAGCCTATATGTGCTTACACTATCTCTACAGAAACCCATACTGCAAAGCTGTCAATATTAGAGGAGCTTGGCAGCACAGATTTACTGCCCTCCTTCCTCTCAGGAACGACAGCCTGATTTAATTCTGCCTGTAAAGTCTTGTCACGGGGTGAAAAAGGCAGGCAGAATAAATCACTCTTACAATTAGATAGTTCATTAATGTTTTCCAATAGTATCCTCTCCTAGAAGACACATTATCTTCATATCCAATCAGGCTCCCTTGCCTCCAAGTTATCTTTACGGAGTAGGGAGACTAATGGATTCTGTTGCTTGTGTCGCAGTCCCTGCTCAACACTTAGCCCTGCAAGCACCCTGGGAAGAGCAAGCAGCATAATTCAGATGAGCAGACTCTAAAATATTCCTACGGAAGAAAGCTTCACCCCCTCCTTTGTTTTGATACAAAAACTTCAGGCTGAGCTGAGAGACTGAACTCCAGCAGGAGTTTGATAAAGCTGAACACGTGTGGCACAGTGATGGTACTCTTCTGTCACAGCCTGCTGCTCAGTGTTAGTCACCCATAATAAAGCACTGAGAAATCAAGGAAGAAAGGCAAATAAAACTATAGTGATCTACTGAACACAAGGGCTTGGAACACAAGATGGGAAAGAATTACTGCTGTTGCAATGACAATACTTTTAATTATATATAGTCAATGAAAAATAAACTATTAGAGAGAGAATAAAATACTTGCAATTAATGGAAGTAATGTAATGTTCAAACTTAAATGAAGTATTTTTCTCTTGAGGGTTTGGCTGTACTATTTTATTTAGCTTAATGTAATTTAAATTATAAACAGAATGGTTTTGTAAGCCCCCAGAGAAATGTACTTTATTTATAATGTATTTCCTTTGAAGTGGTTATGGAAATCATGCTCTTCCTGAAGTCTGTATTTCACACACCACCTACAGCTGCAAGCTAGTCAGTCCTCACAAGTTAAATATGATCTGTCTGGTGAAGTGCATTACAAGAAAACCTGAGATTTTTTCTTGAAATTCCAGAGGAAACAAAAATTTGTAATTCTGCAAACTAAGTCTTCCTTTCAAAAAAAGTTATTGAAAGATCTTTGTTGATAAAAGTTATGTTTTTTTTCAGAGGGAATGGAACTCGGCCATAGTCATTTCACTTGAGTTTTTAAAGCACATAATGAAAGAATAATTGTTTATACTATACCCTAGAGAGAGTTTCAGCTGGGAAAAAATATAGTTTGTATACTTCAATTTAAACACATAAATATTTCTATCTTTCATTTAAATAAAAAAATCCTTAAAAATTTAATTATAGTATAAAGAGAAGTCTTTCTTTCAGGAGGACAACGACAAATGCCTAGTTTGTGTCACCTTTTTTCCTCCAAGTAATTAAAGTTATCTATTTGAACATAAAGAAGCAGCTATGAATGAACAAATGGAACCCCAGCCTATGTGTTCTCACCTTCAGCTACTGCATCAAGTTGGTTAAATAACTAGAGACAAAGAGGAAATTGTTTCTAAAAAATTAATTTTGGCCATTAATCATCTTTATAAAGCATAATAGTACCTTACCCTCATGGATGAACTGTTACCTTAACAGGCCAGCACAGCCATACAATAGGCTAAGCTGTGATGCTTCTCCTGAAATAGCATCACACAAGTCACTTCAAAGGGAATAGACAATTAAACACTGTAAGATTTGGCTGACTCTGCAACTGCTTACAGCATGAGCTCATGACAGCCACAGTCACAGATTACATGTGCTTGGGAAAGACCCTTCCTTTTGCCAAACCTACTCTTCTGCTCTAACCTACTACCAAAATGGATAAATAAACAAACAAACAGAGAAACAAACTAAAATACAGGTTTTCATTAGTCTTGGATTAAGAGCTTGGAATAATTTTTCAAGGGTAATATTTAGGAGAAAATATTTCTTTGTAACTACTCTATAAAACAAACATCATTGCTCTGGTGTTAATTTCTCATGGAGTTGGTTGATTTTATCAATATCACAAAGTTTCCAGTAGATATATAATCCATTAAAGTATTTACAATCAAATTTATGAACGAATATGAATTATTTTTTACTGCTGTGGCAATAAGCACCGTAGGGACCCCAGGCAGGTGCAAAGGAATATAACATGTCTATACAGGAAGAGACAGGTGGACAATAAAAAAATATACAGAATACTGCTCTTTATTGCCAAAAACCTGGCCTTTTTAAGCAGCTAGCCACTTATCAGTTTAGACAGTTTTAAGTCACGACAAGCCTGAGCCAAGCAACCACCCCACAGCACGATGTGGACACGATGTGGACACGATGTGGACAGCACTTCTCTCACATCCCTCACGTCTCTCTACCCCAATTCCAGCTGAATCACGCTCCCACAGCTCCCTTCTGCTTGGCCTCAGTAACAGGGAGAGACACGTTACAAAGCATTCCCTTTAAAAAGCCTCACCTACCGGTAACATCTTACAAATTGGGTTTTTTAAAGTAATCTTTCTCCACACGCTACTGTACAAATCTTTTAAGAAAGAACATTACCTCCAGCCCTTCTTAGATCAGACATTATCCAGTTCACTCTTGAAAGTGACACCAATTGTGTCAGAAATTGCACTTGGCTTTAGAGATCCAAGATGTACCACAACCATTGCAAACATCTATGCTTTGCTAAAAGCACAAGTACTACTTGCTTTGCATGAGAGATGCACATCGTCGTGACCATTATCCTTGTGTTTGAAGCGAGATTTTAAGATTCTGGCAGCCCAGTCTAATGTACCTGTGCTGAGCAACATAATGCTGCTCCTCTTGATGAATGCGACATGGTCAGAACAAGTGACAAATTCTGTTTAGTGCACTGCACACTTGTGGGTAGTAAAGAACATTATTTTCTTATTTCTTGATAGATATAATCCCCAAAGAGGTAGCATGACAGCATAGTGTAAATCTAAAGCAAACCATTAGATCTATTTGCGTGAATGACTTTGTTGCCATTAATTTATTATCAATAAAAAACCCCAAGCAATAGATATTAATCCCTGGCTTTCCTGAATATGGATTATATGGCTTGGTGCTTTAACCCTTCTTTTTTTGCTCACTGTTTCCACACATTCCTATCAGAGTCTAAGTGACAAATATAACATGTCTATACAGGAAGAGACAGGTGGACAATAACAAAATATACAGAAGCTAACCATATCATTTTAGACACTTTCTTTATTGTTTTCCTTCCACATCAAAACTGCGCAGGTATTTTCAGGTATCCTGAAATTCAGCATCCATTATAAAATTTTCTGCAATGGAACAGTTGTGCCACTGACACCTGCAAAAAAGACATTCGCCCATTCTCTTCAGACTCAGTATCCTCTCCAGCATAATAAATGTCTTTTGGGATTGCTTCCCTACCCAGCAGCTACAACTGGGAAAGACTTTGGATACTCAAAACAGAAAATATGAATTTCTTTTCCATTCTGGAGATAGCAAGCCATTTATGAATTATGATAACTTAAATTTAATTTTAACCACCAAACCAGAAAAATATATTTTCAGTACTTAGAAATACTGCCATCCTAGGAAAACAAAAGAAAATAAGAATCCCAAACCACAAGCTTTCACTTTTTGCAAAATACCTGAAAAACATAAAATTAAAGCTGGAAAATGATCAAAACAACATGAAAGTCAGCTGTGTATGTAACAGCATGTACCTTGTCATTATTTCAGGATAAAAAAGCAGGGATAAACATTGTTACTCGATTCATCTGAGGCACCTGCTGTTAAAACTGAAGCCATAAAAAATTCAGCCAGTACATTCTGAAAATGCTTTACAGAGATGACTTACTTAGAAACCTTTTCCAGACAGAACTGAGTGATGGAAATCTCAAGATGCTCCAGGAACAATCACAACAAACTTTCAGAGTCACAGTTCCAAAAGAGAGCGTGAGGAGAGCTCTTTGTGATGTGCAGAGACTGTGCCAGCATGTGTAAACACAGGCCATCTAAACCACTGCTATGCACCCAAGTTGACAGCTAATTTCCATAAAATTAGAAATGCAAACCAAGGTAGAGCTTTTACAGTTTAAGGAATGTAAAGGAAACACCAATGATAATGTAGACATAAACTCTGCAGCTTACCAATTCATGTGAATTATTTTAAGTGCCACTGCAACTGAGACAATAAAACAGCATAGCATACAAGGGAGAAAGCAGTCAAGAGACAATAAATGCTGGCAATTTAATCAGAACAATTTAGTCCTTTGCCTAGGTCTGCTATCTCGGAGGGAGGTGACTTGTTGAAACTAAATGCAGCTAGCATATCAAAACAAAAAGGAAAAATACACTTTTCAAGAAATTGAATATAAATCACTGGATTTGCAGCTCTTCTATAGCAAAACTGCACAAGTTTATTTATTCTGCAGAAAATCCTGGTGATAGAATATTGGCTACATTTTATATTTTGTCTGAAACTCATAGAAAACTTGAAGATTTGTGCAGAAGCTCAAGACGATCAAGAGAGATAACTTGAAGGCATCTTTCTTCTGACTATTAATACCATGATACTCTTCTACTCTTCTTAAGACAAACACAGAGGTTCGTGCATGCAAACCTGTTCAGCCTAGCTCTTACCTGGCTAGCTCTTATTCTGCTAGCTGTGTGCCTATAATAACAAGAAGATCAAGGTTTGCTAGCTGCTTCAGAACTCATTCAATTTCTCTGCTGGGCTTATGCCCAAGCTGAATTTTCCACCACTGCGGCTGCTACTAAAGTTAGTTCAGGTATGCCAACAGGAATTATGGGCATCACGTGTTGCCAGCACCTGCAAGTACTTAAAATAGATGTGGCAAGAAGACCAAACACATTGTGACATATAACAGTCTAGTTTTGTGCTTCTGTTGACAATAAAATTCACCAAGAAGTTGCAGGATCTCAGTGATATTGTAGTCCATAAATTCCAAAAGACCCTGACTCCACAAAGTGAGCGCTGTTGCCAAAACCCAGATGTTTCCCAATATGTTGAATATCTTAAAAATATAGTGTGGCTGTAAATAGTTTTTTTTGGATTTTACCTACATGGTCCAGTGAGGATCATCAGAGCAGCTAGTTGGATCAGACACTGTAATTCTGTGAACTCCACTTTTGGAAACAAAACTGGTACTGTGTCAGCATATGGGCTGTGAACAAAGCAAAAGATGGAACAATTATTAAAATAGATTATAGAAATATGGGGAAAGCACAGACATATAAGCCAAAAGGCCTCATTTGGAGCAAGACAGAAGCTGTTAATACTTTTTACTGCCAAATAATACTTGTTCTTTTTTTTTTCAATCTGGGAGCCCTAGTTGGAAAGAGAACTCAAGCACACATTTTTCATACAGAGATCTGGAGCAGTGGTAATAAGATGGTACTGACAAGCCTTTGGGCTGCTCACACCTATGTCCAAAGTATGATCAGTATTTTCAGATGATTTTTTTTCCCCAAACCTGGCGACCAAACTGGAGTGAAGTTTCCAATATAGTACAAGCAGTCATACATATAATCACAGAATACGAGGTTAGATCTTTCCTGAATAAAACAAAATTTGGACAAGACAACCCAGAAAACTGTCCAGCTGAATTTTAGAAGTGATCAGTGCTGGAGGATCCATCACTTTCCTGGGAAGCTTGTTATTTTAAGGCTGCAGCTGTGCCAGCAAACAAACATCTCCCACACAGAGGAATGATCAGCCCATTCAAACCAGAGAGCAGGTTGCTCCAAAGGTAGAATAAAGAACTGGGGTCTCCTTCCCCAAATGAGGCAGTCTTTCAAGCTAACCACTTTAGAAAGTTGGCCTGGAATATAATTTTTCATGTAAAAAATGTAACAGAGGAAGCAAAAATATTAATAATTAAAACCTAAACGAAACACTTTTCTCTGCAGAAGTTTTATATTTCTGAATTCAGAAGTGTAGAAGAAAGATTAATGACTGACCACCATGTTTCTTCTCATTATATATAATTAGGGCCAATTAGAACCATGTGCCATTATTATCCCATTTATTGCATGCCATTGTAGCCTAAGGCTTCCAGACCCTTTAGAATAACTTAAACACAGAAGAGTGAGTCTAATTAAGACATTTGAGTTTTTCATAGTGTCTCAGCCTTTACCAGAATGCCAAGGGATTTTACTCCCGGGTGTTATAAAAAAGAGGGAACAGACCAGAGAGGGAATATATTGGCTATGCTGCATGTTCAGTTTCTCAGGAAAGGAAAAAAAACCCAAAAACAAAACCACCAAAACCCAACAGCAAGAAGAAGGGTTTCTTACAAAGCAGAGATGATATGCCAGTTAATTTTCAGAGGGGAAGAAAATACACATTCACTACCCATGTACATTGCTGCATGCCAACCCAGCACTTGTAACACAGCTCTGACAGACTTTTAACCATGAAGATCTTCCCCCTCTTCCAGTAAAACACTCTCCTGGAAGAAAGCTGCTCCCTCCACTCACCCTGTACTGTCACAAGAAGTGAAATGAGTGGAAGCCAATCTGAACACCCCCTTAAACCAAATGAACCCAAGAGAGGCGGTATTTTAATGAATGAACAGAAAGGAAACACATTAAATATGGCCAGAATTTGTCTTACAAGGACTGCAAAGAAATTCTTAGCTGGACATGTCAGTGTGGCAACACTTTTGTAAGAGCAGGCTTTGAGATGGACCCTCTCAGCTCAGGATCTACACTTAGATGAGAGACTATCACTCCAAACTCCTTGAAACATTCATTTTCCTGGGCATTTCTTTGCCTAGCTATTACCCCACTGTAATGCTGTTACACTTTCAATGTAGAAGAGTAATTCAAAAATCTCTGCTATGTGATCAAACTCAGTTTTAAATAACTTGCAAACTTTTAATACTGCAAAACAATTGAAAAGAGAAGCCTTTTTTTTTTTTAGTTAGCTGAGCCTCCTTTTAGTTGAGGAAATTAAGTTTCTGGCAATTAAAATTTGAATTTTAATGATTTCTCCCTTATCAACTTATTATGCTTTTACTTAGCAAAAAAAATAATTTGTTATTAAATTAGGTTTTCAAGCTATTCTCAACTAAAAAAAAAAATAAAATATTCCCAATAATTTTTTACAATATTTTAGTTTTATGCCATTACTACCAAGAATCCACTTTTGCCCTCCTAATAATGCAGGTTGTGACTCAGAGCTTTGGAATTCATTGCCTTAATTTGCAATAAACTAAGTCTCGTTAAATAAGCTTGAGCTGTTTGTATATTCAGCTACAAAGCTAATACACTCTGCTTTTATGGACAGTGACCAAGGCCAGTTGACAATCCAGCTTGTGCAGAACATCAGGCTCCAGTTGAAGAACCCTGTCAACAACCTCCCCAAAGCCCCATTCCAGCTACCAGCATGAGCCCTGGCCCTATTTAAGCCATCATCAGCCACCTCTAACCTCATTTACTAAGTCTGTGCTAGAAAATTTAATTTGGGGGCTGCTTCTAGGCATTGGCACCCAAACTCTGCCATAAAACTGTGAGAGTGGTCCTAGCAGGATTTTAGCTTGGATGTGGTCTGGGAGGCAGCACAGTCAAGGAATGTGAGTTACACTCTGCACACATGGGCACACTACGAAGAGGAGAGGACTGAAATTTGTGGCACTACAAATACAGCTGTGATTTCAACGGGAAAAAAAAAAAAAAAATAAGCTGTGGTCAGGACAGGCAGGCACTCAGTACTCCAGGTACAGAACTGAAAATCACATTTTATGGCTTGTACAATTCCTTTCCTATATTCGTGAGAATCCCTGATTAAAACAAGAAGAGACCCAGTGCTGCCTTTAGCTTTTTATTTATATTTAATAAAATCTCACTTGAGACTACAATGTCAGAAAAGCCGCTAAATAAGAGAAGTACTTTTGTGGCATGAACTATGGATGCAGTAATTTTTACTCTGTTTACTTGAGAAGACATTTACATGCATTGACTCTGCACTGAGAAAATTAGCTCCTGTGTCTCACCAAGTAGGTTCCTCTCTAAGGAAAATCAAATTCACAGACTGGTAAAACTTTATACATAATAAGGTAAGTACTTCACATGAGTGTGTATCAAGAGAGATAAAGGTGATCTCATGTGTTGGGATCTTTTAACTGAATAATGTTCAATTTTTGCCTGGCTGTGAGGACATAAAAAAGTCTCCAAAAATTGACTTAGATATTTTTATTTTCTTGCTGAAATAACCTATTAAAAATCGACACTTCTACACATCACATTTTTGCAACCTCAAAAATGCCTACAGAGAAACCTAAATAGATAAAAAAGCATTTTAATAGTTGAATGAATTTGGATGAGAATGAATATGATCCTATGCAAAAAAAAAAAAAAAAAAAACAGAAAAAAGACAATTTCTATTTCCAATGGGCTTTAAGAGCAGAAAGAAAGAGTAGAAAATATTTTGACATAAAAAATTCTGCAAGCTGGAAGAAGCATCTCTGCCTTGCACTTATTTCATTGGATCCCATTAGAAAGAGCTTAGTATCATTCTGGACCAAGACAGTATCAAAGATGGATAGTAAAGATTGCAACTGCAATATTTGAACACTTGAAAAGTGTCACCCCACTGATACAACAGAAAAACACACAATATGCAGGTCGAAACAGAATTCCTTTGCTGGGACAATTTCAATATCACAAAAATTCATCCAACTTGCTCTACTTTTATTTTCTCAGGATGGCTAAACAAAGTAATTTTATGCTCCTTTCATTCTGTTTAAAAGAGTTAAAAACTAATGATTAACATCCTGATTTAGAACAATATTCTTGGTGAAGACATGTCAATTCACAGTATTGTTTTAGCCAACCCTCTTTCAGCTGCTGAAGAACTAGAAGCTTTTATTTTAATTTGGAGTTCCAAGGAGTATGGTAAAACAAAATCCAAACATTTCAGGTATGGTTTTAGTTTGGCAGTCTCATAGCTCAAAAACTGTTCAATCTAGACATATCACATTTGTTTCACTCTAGAACAGTGACTTCAGTGTTTAATTGACAAAGCTGAGTGCCTGTTATGTAAATACTCAGGACTGCTCAGCATAAAGGTGTTCAACTCTGTTCAGTTCACATACAAAGGATCTCAGAAGTGCACTACAGTGTCTGAATAATCAGTAGAACAAGTAGCTAGGAAAAAGGAAAACATTAGGGCAAAACCACTAGAAGAATACTTCAACCTAATTGCTCTATTACTTATGTTTTCTACATATCTGGCATACAGCCACAAAAGCTTTTTAAAATTTGCAAAGTGATTACTCTCTCTCAGATTGCTGTTCCTTCAGGTGCTTACTGATACCTGCCTACTAGTGTCTCTGACAAAGATTATTATTTTACACTGAAATCTTTTAAATGTCATGTATAATTTTATAGGACACTAAGAGATAATAATGGTTAAACAGACCAAAACAGGAAGCTCACTATTTAGTGTACAGTTATCAGCATTAATAATTTAGGAAGTGGTTCCACTTAACTTTAGATATCTTTGCAGTTACAGGCATCTACCCCTGAGCTGCAGAGTTAACACAAGAAAAGCTATCACAACAAAGAACCATTCAACAGCGCTGATGTGTTTTACTTGTTGGCCCTAGGTTGAGACAAAATAAGTTTTATGAAGAATCTCACGTTCACCATCCATTATGCGCACATCTAAATCTGTTTTGATGAATCCCTTACTGAGTGTTCATTTCACATGATCACATACTGATATCCTTAATTGTTTCTAGCAATCCCTTCCATCCTGTGTTTAGTCTGTAAATATTCCGACCCATCCAGCCACTTAAAGTGAGATTAGGCTCCACTATACATACACATGGAAGAAAAAACATACCCCTTCTTGTGGAGGACAGGCTTATCTGAAAAAGATGTCCCAAGAACATACTGCTCCATTTATTTCACACAGTTTCACTTGAACAGTTACTTAAAAGTTTCAAGATATGCATGACTCCCATAATGATAGCCTTTTCTCCACCCATCTCTGCAACTAATAAATCCCTCCAATGTGGTTTTTACTGTAACTGATCACTCTAAACACAGAAAAAAAACAAGTCTCACAAAACAGTAGACTTTTCAACATTTGAGGAAATATTTGGGCGTGACTTACGTACACAAGATACGTCTGGTGTGTTAAATCTGACAAAGTGGGGAAGCATAAGTAAAATTTTGAATTATCATGAGGCAGCTGAATGTGCAGTGAGTAATATGCTGCTTTATCAGTTGGAAGCAGATGGACTTGCCTGAAAAGGGATTGTAAGTCTGTTAATGGAAACGTGCAGCTTGTTCACTGGAATACCCAGGTAGGAAATGTCCCGTAATTTGGCCTTTCCTAACTACGCCTGCCAGGCAGCACAGGAAAATGCAAGTAATCATGAACGTCTTTCCAAACTCCATTTTGTATCAAGGATACAAAAAAACTACAAAACAAATATCTCAATGGAACATCTGATGAGAAATTATGGGATTAATGATGTTTGTAAGCAAAAAGAAGAGACAAACTGTTGGCAAGAGTTGCAATAATCTCTGATGCTCACTTACCCAAATCCACTCTTTTACATTCACAGCGCAGCCAGCAGCCTGGCATGGTGCTGACCATGGAGTCACCTGTCCTCCTCCAGCCTCAGCTGGAGCTCTTGTGGAGCAGGTGCCTTCCCCCACCTGGAGGCAGGACCCTGGGACACTGTGATGGAGATGTCCACACCATCTCCTGGGGCTATTCCCAGGCACCCAGAGGGTCCCTGGGAAGGTAAAGAAGACAGCCCTGCATGCCCGAGGGACAGCAGCACACGTGGCAGCACTGACACAAGCTCCAGGGCAAATGTCACTTGAAACAATAAAATAAGATAAAATCAGCTAAGAAACCTTGGATTCACCTCTGTTCTAGACATCCCTGACCATGCTGCAGGGCCTTCTTTGAAGAGAGGCAGGGGATGCCTCATGCAATCTGCTCCAGCTGGCTCCAAGTAACCACCACAGGGGATGGATGAGCCCTGCAGCTGTACTGGCAGTGCCTTAAGGGATGTGTGTCCCCTGGAGAGCCCAGGCTGCAGCAGGCTCATCCTAAAGCACAGCAGCCCATGGATGCCTCAGGCTGGAAACAGGGAGCAGCAGAGAAAGGAGTGGCAGAGAGGGGCTGCTACCATCCACTGACCACAACCCCTGCCTCCGCCCTCCTGTGCCACCTGAAGGAGCAAAAACCAAGAGAAAGCTTCACTGTGGGACAACAGTCCTGACCCCCTATGGGAGAATACTGTAAGCATCTTTTGGGACTGTTACTTGCCCTTCCTTATTTCTGAAAACCTGCTAACCTCTTAAGATCATTTACAGAATGGTTCTCTGTGCAGATGTTATTAATTTTGTATTGAATTAGTATACAGAACTTCAATATTGGAAAAAGCAGCTCAATAATTTCTTTCTCTATCAGTATCTTGATTTTTTCTTTGGTTTGTTTGTTTATAGAAAATTAAAAGATAAACAGCTTTTGTCTGGTGAGGAGAAGGGATGAGGAAGGGGAAAAACCCCAAAGGAATGTGGAAAGATAAAAACGCTGACACAAGGCTCTTGTGTCATGCCACATATTGTCATTAAATTCACAACTTAAACAACAAATGAGATCCCCAAAATGACAAAGTATACTGCATTGTCCCAATGCTTTAATAAAACTAGACAGCCCAGGGAAAATAAGGCAGTGGCTTTGCTATCACAGTTTAACTCGTCTGCTCAGATAATACAGGTTTGGCTTTGGTCAGGATTTATTTAATTCTGAGTATTAGGAAAAGCTTGAAACTGATTACTACCAAGGGCAGTAGTAATCAACATCTGTTGTTGATATACATTTATTCAGATGAGTTAATATGAGTAAAACAGTGCAAACGACTCCAAAGTATATAAACTCTGAGATTAGGCTCTAATGGGATATATCTATGGAAGCAGCAGAATGACCTACACCCTAAGCAGGGCAGAGGATCAGTGCAGAGCAGAAGGTCAGTGTGCTGTACAAAGGCTTTGACTTCCACAAGAGTATCACAAGAGCAGGCACTTCTGACTGATTCACTATAATCACTCCTGCCAGGCAGCACTGCTTTGCTATCCTGTGATTTCACAGGTCATTATAGTAATGGAAGTGCTGTCACCTAGACAAAATGTAAATGTACGCATTTCTCTTGAGAACTCATTCCAACCCCAACCACATTTGCTAGCTGGAATTAACGTGGGGCTTTGCCTATGCATGTTTCCTTCTGTATTTCAATTTAATGGCCTTCTGTATTTCAATTTAATCAAAGAGATAGTATTGTTTCTATACATTCACAGTAGAAGTGACGTTTCCTAAAGCATAATGATTCTGTTGCTCCTGTATATACAGTTTTCACAGTGTTGCTTTGGAAAGCAAAGAAAATTACGGGATTTTCTGATAGATGATATGACTTGAGGTGACTTAGTTTTTTAAATATTTCAGAAAAATTAGATGCCTTAGAAACTGGGGAGAGAACTCATATCTGTTTTCTTTCTGTTACAGGCTGAAGTATGGAACTGGAAAACCATTTCAAGGAAAGCTTAACCATACCAGACTAATCCCAAAGTGATGTGAACCAATGCTATCTACCAGCAATACTAAAAATTTCATGTACCTAGCTAGATTCTGCAAAAACTAAACTATACTATCTTTAAGCCAATACCAAATCTGAAGTTAAGATGAAAAGTAGTCTGGCTAGATTGGCAGGGACCTGTTGTGTTTGTCTTCATTGTAGCCTTTCCCTGGACTATGAGAAACAGTGTTTTTCCTGGACCCTGGGACACTGTGATGGAGATGTCCACACCATCTCCTGGGGCTATTCCCAGGCACCCAGAGGGTCCCTGGGAAGGTAAAGAAGACAGCCCTGCATGCCCCAGGGAGAGCAGCAAACATGGCATCTTAAAAAGCATAATAAAATAATGTTTTATTTAACATCTTTTCCACTTCTACAGGCACTTAAGCTATTTGCAATAGACTTTACTTCTTATACTTTCTTTTTGAAGTATGCTATAATTGTGGCTTTTGACCTTTTAAGTTACATATTCAGCAGCCACCAGGAACATACCTGTAAAATGTTTTATGAACCTTGTGATCTACAAATCTATTGAAAAATTGCAATGTTGGGGAACAATTCTTAAAACCACAGGTACTTCCATTCCTATGGTACACAATCACATTAGCTTTATGTTTCTGCTGAAGTAATGCAATTCAAGACTTAATAACAATATTAAATTGCATAACTAATTTAGAGGCATTAAAGAACACCAGGATGTATTGAAACAATTAAGATCTTTAGCAGCATTACCTTCTGATATCTTCTGCCTCTGGAAGGCAACGTAATACTAGCACACCATCAGCCCAAGAAAAAGCTCTCACTGGGATAAGATTTTAAATTACTTAATAAAGACTTTAACAGACAAAAATTCTGTGATCATCTTCATGGAGATCATAAGTCAAGTAAGGTCCTGATTTATTACAAGCTAACAATGTAATTACAGAAATTATGCATCTTGCTGACATTACAGAAAATGAGACAGAAAGCTCAGCTATTTTTCTAAATTCAGAAAAAGGAAAGTCAAAGAAAGAGTGAAAACCATCAAGGCTGAGTTCAGTCTTACAGTAGTATAACAAAATACCAATGCAGAATAACCAACAGAACTCGTTGTGCCTTGTGTTTTCCTTGCCAAAAATGTGCCAGTATGAGTAACTTTTGAATTAACTGCATTCAGGAGGAATAACACTCCAATGATACAAAAAGGATAACAGCATCAATTCTAAAAAACGTAATTTTTTTCCCATCATAAATATCCCTATGGCTTAACTTCCCTGAGATTTAAGAAATGCCCTGAAGAAGGCTGTTGATACCATGTAACTTAACCATTTATTTTATTCTGATGTGAATCATTTTTTTGCAGGAGCTTTTCTCCAGGATCATAGGAAAAAGCTCACTGGCTAATTTAGATTAAACATCCAATACCTAGACAGGTAACTTTAGGCAAATTGGATTCTACCCAAAACTAAGCCAAGATTCTGGATAAAGATCTATCCCTTTCCTTATAAAGCAGAGACACACTCAAGGTCTGAAGGTTTTTCAAGGCAGAAAAATCACCCTTTACCCCACCATCTGAAAGGGGTCTGAAATCCACTGACTGCTAAACTAAATTTCCAAGTCACCAAAGTATCTGTTTAGTAACTAAACAGTTACTAAAGTAACTGACTTATTTTGCAGTTGTTTAATTAGCAGCATTCACCAACAGAAATCTAAGCATAAAGAATGTGTAATGAGGAAATGAGTCTGATGTATATATGTTATATATGGTAATGTTAGATAGAGAGAAAATCATAACACCACCAATCTTTGTAAACATATGTCAATAGAGAAATCAGCTGGCTTCAGGAATCACAGCTAAATTTTGGTTTTTGACAGGAACTCCACCGAGGACAGCAAGTTGTTGGAGCCCTGAAGCAGGGAGGAGAGCCAGGTGTTACTCTGTATGTCTGTTCCAAATATAAATGTATCCCCTATCCACCCTTATGCACAGAAAAGAGACTGTCCTTGCATTGACTGGATTATTTTGGGAACAGGAGGCTGCAATATCACCCTTTGGGCAGCAGTCATGCCACCTTTCTTTCAGTACAGGTTCTCTGGCCTGCAGATATCTTCCTTTGTAAACCTTAGTAAAGTGCAGGTAGCTTCAGCCAGCATTAAGGCAGTACTTCACGCCCCCCTATTTTTTTAGAACAATGCTGCCAGCCAAGAAAATATATTTGTTACAGACAGGCATAGCAGCTCAGCAGCTGCCTCTACTTTTTTTTTTTTTTTTTTTTTTTTTTTTTTTTTTTTTTTAATTTTTTTTTTTTTTAAGAAAAGACCCCAATTTTCTGTATATCCTTTTTTGCAGTCCAGGAGTAAGGTCACAATCTTGTTCTACATTAAGTTAATGAAAGAGATCCAGTGTTAATACCTATGAAGTGTTTATTCAAAAATGAAGTAAAAAGAGAAGCAACTATTCCTAATTGCCCAGTATCAGTACCATTCTGGAAAACTGGCAAAGCACTGCTGAAAACTGTTTCTGGTGTCATCTAGTCCTTTAAATAGTACAGTTTACTTATGAGTAGCTAATTTAATGGCAATATCAGTTCAAATCATAGGGTGGCTCTTTAATAGGTAATAATTTTCAAGGACAGCCTTTAGCTCTTGCAGCAAATAAACAAGGCCCAGCTAGAAAACTCTTTTTTCCCCTACTATACAACCTCAAATAAGTCAACTTTTCAAGGTTCTGCTATTTGTATGAAAATAGCTCTTTCTCAGCCCAGCAAACAAAAGGAACAACTGGAAAAAATTTAATACAACTGTAAATTCAAAAAGCAGAATGAAATTTTAAAAAGTGTGTTGATGCCCCCAAACACTGTCATATATGCATTAGATGTAAAAATGCCATTTATTTAAAAGCCTACCACTCTGAAAAAGAAAGAAACGTAAGGAATAATAAGGGTAATAGTAAGAGTCCAGCAATGCAAATTCCTAGGTGGGGGTTATAAATTTTCAACCAGATGGAATTATCTTATTTCAGACAGAGAGAGAGCAGCTATTGGTTCTTTACTTGCAAATATAACTGAGATGAATTTCAAAGCAAAGTTAATTAAGACAGATTTGTGCTCATGCACAGAACAGAATTTTATAGTGGACATTACTTTGACAATTACTTTTACTTAAAAGAAGTCTATCTGTTTTACAAAGGTCTAGCATTCAAATGACTTGGTAATCTCACAATACTCTCTCCAGCAAATTGATGTGCCACCAATCTGTGCCTATTTCCTTTAGACACAACCTTTTCCCTAGACTTTCACAGTTCAGTGAAGAAGCATTTACCTTGTTTGGGGGAAGGGGGAAAACTCCACTCAGCATGTATCTTCCACAGCTTGGTCCTGGTTGTTTTAAAAGTGCAGCAGTACTTAACAAAGATAGAGCAGACTTGCTGGGCTTTGCTGTAGTTTTCTTCTCACAAGTCTGAGATTATTAAAAACTGCATAGCCCACATCAGATTACAGAAAAAAATCTCACCATTGACATACTCTGCTGCTCTGAAGTGGTTGGTTGTTGCCCATATCCTCACCTCACAGTAATCCCAGTCACTAAACTGCTGCAACCTAAATAATCTGCTCAAGCAAAAACTTACCTTAAAAGGAATCACAAGGAAAAGAGTCTCTCATTTCCTCTTCTAAATGCATTGTGCTCAAAATGAAGAATTAAGGTCACTGTTTCTTAAAATATTATTTTGATGAGATTCATGCTTATTCACTCCTAGATGCAAAAGCTTTTAGGGAAAGAAAAAAAATCTAAGCAGTTCATCCAAAATCCAACCAAATACTGCAGAAGCAGAAAGCTGAGGTGATTTGTATGATAGTGTTGAAAGGAATTTTTAGGTTTTGCTGCAATATTTCTGCTGCACTGAGCATCCTGCAAGCCTTAATGCCAACCTGTTAGAACGGCACAGCAACTCTGGTGGGCTCCTCACAATCGAGCCTCAAGCCAGAATTAGCTCCAGAGTAAACAGAAGAACCACATGTGCTCCAAAACAAAGCCTCACAAAGGGATTTCCAGCTACATTTTTCTTTATTTCCTTTTCTTTGTTCACACAGGACCATTTCCCCCTAGCTTCCAGGGCATGATCTACACACTCTTCAATCCACCTCTATCTCTTGGTTTAAGAAACTAGTTTGCTGAATTCCCCTAAAAGAATTGGGAAGATGGCAAGACTGCTTCATGTTTTGCAGTGGCATATTCCAGAACATTGCCCTGCAAGTCATATCTGAAAAGATGTTGAACTATAAGGAAATTAAATTTTTCTTCTGTCAGAGAACCACTGAAGTTTCCTATGTCTAGATTAATTGTATCTACTAACTTTAATTTTTCCAGACACAGGATGAGAAGATTAGCTGTTTGGGAATTCTGTATCTGTAAAGACACAAGTCAAAAACCAAAATACCCTTTAAGCAAATATAAATTATCAAGACTAAAATATAGATACAAATAAAGCAATAAATCAAAACAAAGAAAAGAAAGGAAAGAAATTTAATCTCTACATAATATCCCAGCTAGTTCTGAGAAGTGTTTTATCTATTTGACTAGAGAAATATCCAACTGAAATATTTTAAGAGTTTTAATTATGAAAAACCTTTTTTGTTATTAAACAAAACTTCTACTTGTTCAGAAGTGACAAAAATAGAAAATTCCTGCCACAGGTTTACATATCTTTAAATGCTAACATAGTAAGAAAAGGAAAAAAGACAATTAGAAAATGGGCTTACTCCTCCTAATGTATTCTGCGATTTAATTTTTTTCACTTGCATCAATAAAAAAGTTCCTCTTTACAAGAAGGCATTCTAACATCATTGTACTGCTACTGTTTGGAAGATTGAAGTTCTTTTTATTGCTAGAGGAATTCAAAGAATCCTGACACATGCAGTCTTTTCAATTAAAGTTATTTCTTCAAATAGAGATCAAGAAGATATAAAAATATTCCAATTTTATATGCTTATTGAAAGTGAAATTGTCTTTTGAGCTTTCCAGATTTTAGCTATAATCAGATTTGATTTATGCAGAAAAATGTTTCATTTTGCAAAAAAAAGAAAAGAATCTTAGAAAACAGTTGTTCAACTGAGATATGGTTAAGGGTTTATCATTATATTTTTATTATCATTATATTTTTTCAATTTTTGTTTTAAATGTGATAGTTAAATTTCTTCAAGCTTTATTTTTATTTTTTTTTTCATTTTTCCTGTCAAATAATTATAAAGACAACAATCTTCATTATCTAATACAATGATCAGTGACAAAAAACAGAAAGCAATTATTTACAAGTAACTGTCAGGTTCACTTTTGGTTAGGCAACAACAATTTAATTTTATTGACAAAAATAGATGCTTTCTATTTTTAGGTTTCCTGTAACCAAAGTTAACACAACAGCCCCTGAGATTGGGTCAGTTGGTTAGAGGATGGTGCTGATAACAAAAACGTTGTGGGTTCAGTTCCCATATGGACCATTCACTTAAAAATCAGACCTGATGATCCTTGTGGGTGCCCTTGAACACAAAATATTCTGTGACTTGTGATTTAATACTAGGCTGGCACATGTTGTGCAGTCCTGAGCAGTAAGCATGACATTTACTCGAAGCTGAATCTCCATACCAAGAGAAAAAAAAAGAAAAAAAAGAAAAAACAAGAAAGAATTAAAAAAAAAAAAAAGTAGTTGAGTTGTACTTACAGATGAACATTCTCCTTCAGGATGCCTGAAATCCCGCTAGGTTATATAGCACCCCTAGCCATGTACTTGTGATACAGAACTACAGCCCAAGAATGCACACCAAAAAAAGAAAAATTAAAACACAAAGAAAACTCACATATAAAGCAAATATTCATTTCCAGCTTAAAGTGTCTAAGCCTTCTCTTCCTTTGCCTCTACTTTGAGCCACGCTGTTCCTATAATTTGTGAAATTATTTGCTACAGCTCGTGTGTTTGAGGTTTTCACACGCGGATGTAGAACACAGCAGCCATCCCGACAGCGACCCAACTGCCCACGTGCAGCATACTCAATTTACACCGAACATTTGCAGCTCCCAGCTGGATAACAAGCTGCATCTTTGGGCTCTCTGGCAATATATAACATGCAGATCATTTCTCTTCCAAAGGGCACTTGGAGAGAACACGTTTAAAAGGCCAAGAAGTCACTTCGTTATGAGAATGGCTCAGAAGTTCTTCCAGCGCGTCAAGCCCAGCTGCCTAAGGAGCCCATCAAGAACCAGATGTCAGAAAATATCATTCCAGAACTTGCCATTTGCATCCTGTGATTGCCATCCAAGAAGGAAAAAAAGGTGGATGAACCATCTGAAATGACACGATAGCTGGCAATCCCTGCAGAGCTGTATGCTGATGAAAAGATTTAGAAGACTGAAATAGATTAAAATTAATGGATAACTAATGATGGACAGCATATTTGCACCTAAACTTAAACATAAATTAGCAAGTAAAATATATGTTTGTTTTGGTTTTTTTGTTTGTTTGTTTTTAAATCTTACCAACTAGTCACATATTTTTGCAATAATGTAAACCTAATTTGCTTATTACCACAGCTAAATTCTGGGATATTATGAATACCTGGAATGGTAAATGTGACGGGAATGTTTTTTTTTTTTTTTTCCTTTGCTTTTGCTTTGTGTTTGAACATACAAAACTAACAGGCTTTTTTTTTCTTTCACTTATGCCTGGGGACCTATGCTGTGAACAATTACCAGTATTGGGTTTAGAAACAGGTAATAAATGAGTAGTGAAATGAACAGATTAACAACATATTTTGAAAGTTCTAGACAAATGCCTCTTCAACTATCAGAAATAACACCTATAAATGTGCAGATACATTTAAAAGAGGCTTCTTAAAGTATACTGTCTTCATCTTTTGCACGCTTTGTAAGATTTGTTGAAACCTAGCAAAAGTATGTATTCTTTCTAGGGAACTGAAACTGAGTTCTACAGTTCATAGATACAAAACAAGCAGTTTGTGTAACCTTACTTTAAATGCTTTAACAGCAGAAGAATGTTGCCATGGGGAATTTATCTTCTTACAAGTTCCTAGAGATACACACTGAGCTCAGATGAAGAGACAGTCCATAACCCATGCTCTATCCTTGAACCAGCATTTATATCAATATTTTACTACTCATTTCTAAAACAATCAGATAACTTTCCCTTTGAATTGTGACTTCAAAGCACTCAAAGTTTTGGATCTAAAAAAGTTTGCTTATTACACACTTAATCTAATAAAAAGTAGTGTACAGGACTATTTAAAAATATTTTCCTACAGAGGATGACAATTTCTTTGGAATCTTTCTTGTTCCAAGCAACCCTGGGATCATCATTAAATACTGGCAGCTTAAAGATTACCTCTATGTATTTACCAAATCTTACTCCAGCTCTGACAAGATAAGATGAAAGAATAGTGTTGCTAGCCAGGGTCAAGAGTTATGGCAAGTCTAAAATGTAGAGCACTTTGCACAATGATAGGATTTTTTTTAAACAGACTTTTGAGTGAGGTTTTTTTGTTCTTTTAGGTTTGTGGGATTTTTTTTTTTTTGTCAGTTATTTGGGTTCTTGTTTTGTTTTTTTTTCCCAAAGAAGTCATAAAGCAACACAAGTAAATGGAAAAGAACAGCATTTTCTAAAGAGACAGCTCAAGTACTCCAGTAGCTATATAACGTAAAGAAATATTATAAAATGTGTGAGAGGAGAAAAAAACCCCAACAAACCTCTCTAATTTTGTACAAGAGTTAATAAAAAACATAGGTTACTTCTACCTGCACTGAAATGGATGTAATTTGATTTCAGAGCCAACATTTTCTTTGTGCAATTCTCTGCTTTTTCTTCCCTCTGGTTATGTTTTTAGTACACTTGATCAACTGTGCTTCTCCCATGAGGATTCTCAAAGCAAACCCACGACCAACCCGGATGCTGCCTATCCCACCATTGCAGGGCAAGATAGCAACAACACTCCTTTCTCCCTCACAAAATTCAGTAGGATATAATATTCAGAGAACACTTTAAAGAGAAATGCCTGCAGCTTCTGTTCTGAACCTTGCTATACGAGATTATGAATATAAACTAGATTATAATTTATAAAAATACCTGCAGTAATGAAGTCTATCTGTTCCTTTCATCCTTCTTTCAGTCTTTGACATACTTTCCCTTCCACCTCTGTAAACAAAATTTCAATCTCTTAACTTAGTTTTTCTTGATCTGCAGCATTATATTCTTGTGGGTGTTCCCCCTTAAGCCTCTACATAATTTCCTTTTAAATTTCTTGTCCTTCCCCTCTGTCTTTCCCTGTTACTGAGAGGTTCTCTGTTCCTCCTTCTTCTCACTAGATCTCAGTTCTCTGAGCTATTTCACTCCTTTAGCAATTTCCTGATAGCCCTTTTAATGATCTTTTTTTCAGCAACAAGGAGCACCTGAACTTCTGCATCAGTGCCACAGCAGTTTGGAAGATAAACATGTTTAAAAGGTGTGCTAGAAACTCTTCTGTCACAGACTATTTTATTATTTATACTTTTGTATATTAATGGGACTTTTCACAGGGATTTTGAAAGAAAGCAAAGATGGAAGCAGAGGCATGTAAATATCATAGAAGTGCTGGAGAAGGTTTGCAAACAGCAATCTCAAAACAAGGAAAACTAAAGATATTGCTTTTATCCCCAGTTTTCACTGTCAGGTCCCCTCAGAAGGCCAAGAAGTGGCTTGTGACTCAGGTCATGAAGATCCACCACCATTGTTCCTAACAGAACAAGAGCAGAGCTAAGCCTTCTTCTGCCTTTGTGGAGGGAGTAGAAAGGACACTTAGGATTTGGACATATTGCAAAAAGTTGCCCTAAGTGTCATGAAGAGAGAAATTACCTAAAGCATTACCTCCGTTCTAATTTATCTTTTTAGTATATATGCCAGTTATTTACTTCTGCATATGTCTCATAAAGTATGACAAAGAGGACATAAGTGATGAGGCACACTGTAAACAGTGAAATATTAGTATGAAAGCCTTAGAGAAAAAACCCTGGCAATCAGTGTTGATATAAACATAGGAAAGAGAAAAGCAAGCCCAGGAATTAAGCAATTTATTCAGGGATATTTACAGATAAATAATGTTTTATAACATTTCAACAGAGAACTAGATATACTACTTGCTTTCACAGACCTGTTTAAAAAATGAAGAAAGAAAAATAAAACACCCTGCAACCTTCCTCAGAAAATTAGTAATAAAGGCAACAGGATATAGTCTGAGTTACAGGGAATACATCTGTTTCCTCAGACAATAATATGATAAATCTTGACAAGGTAGTTGAATTTGAGCGAATTCTCATACAGTCACAGAAGAATTGAGATATAGGAATTAGTATACCTTGCCAAGGAAAGGCTCTTAGATAAAACACTGAAGTTGATCAGAGGGAACTACTAGTGACATTAAAATGGCTGAGGAGACCTAAAGAAAGTTACAAAAATCACATGAGTCAGTCTGGCAAAAGAACTAGCTGATGAATCAGAAAACAGGAGAAAGCTGTGATAAAGCCAATCACCTGACTTTTTTATATAAGTTAATTGATTTTTAATTCCTTGCATCAGATTTTCAATCCATTTCAAATACTGCAGAAGAAAAATATTTATTCCCCCTGTGCCTGAATGCCTCAAATCTCTTTCTGTTCCGCAGCACTATGCATATCAAAGAGAATGTTAAAAAAATACTATCTTCTTTTTCTAGAGGTTCAGTAGACCTGAAATGCCTGCACTCAAAGAGTGCATCATTTGGTCTCTTATTCCAATTCTCCAGGATGGAGACCATGACTACAGGTATCAGCTTTTCCATTTTTCACAGAATATCAGTATCAGTGGAACTTTGCAAGAAAAAAGCATGAGTGCAACTTGCTTTCTGTAGTGGCATCAACAGGCAAATACACACAAGAAGTCATGGCAAACTATTGAAATGCCTGAGAAATACACAGACAAGCACTGACAGAGCTGGCTTTCATACCCAGCCTGTGCTCCAGAGCAGCAGCCATAAACTGTTTTTCTCTCTTACATTTCATACAGCACTCTCAGAGCTCCCTGCCTGATGTCGACTTTTGTTTAGCATCCGACTCTGCAAACTGTGAGATGCTCATTTCTTTTAACCTCCTGCTTTCAGTTCAATGTGTTTCTCTATTCTCCTAAATACTGGCTGTACTGTTGTGATGTATGCAATGATAAAGGTGGTAGAAACTCCTTGTAACATGGGTTAAAAAATTTGAACAGAAACAAAAAACAGAGTTTTGCCTCTTCTTGGTTCATAGTTGTGTTTATGGGTAATCCTATAGTGTACAGATCAATTACTAATGACTGTGAAAATACAGCCTGACATACAGGACTTGGAAAGATCTCTATGTAATAATGGATTTTTTTTTTCACCATATAAAAGAAAGTGCTAATTGGTGGTACATAAGGTCTTAACATTTTTTATGAGCACTACAAAGCTTAAAAGGTTTAATCGACTTTTACTTTCCCTGGTACCATTCCATGCCTGAAAACAGTTTTCTGTCAGTTTGGTTAACAGCAGTTTTAGTATTACATGGTTGCAGCAGAGTTACTCAAAATTACAGTTTTGTAGCCAGAGAAATAGGTTCACAGCATTTAACCAGTTTTTAACTTCCCACACTCAGTTCTAGACCTAATTGCAAAATGTTTCTGAATGATGCTTTAAAAATGGTAACTTACATCACTTTTGTCAAATGGAGGTTAGAACCAGAAAGCAATCTCTCTGGATGCCTACAGAAAAATCTGAACTATGGTTTATGATATAAAACAATAGACCATCTCTTGGCAATTTCTTTTCCTACTTTTTTCTACCTCTCACAAGAAAAGAAGATGAATCGCTTTGCCAAACTGTTTCAGCACACAGCTGCCCAAACAGCTTTGCACTAACAGGGGGACAGGTAACAGACATGAAACACCAGAATTCAGCATAGTATTGTGAAACCCAAGACTAACACTGCTCTGAAGGTGGTGGTGCTGCTGAGACCACAGAGTATCCTGGCCTCTACATGATGTTACCGGAGACAAATTAGTTATTTAGGGTACTTAAAGTTTGCCTCTGCAGGAACTAAGACTGCACAATTAGGAAATAAAGCAGAATCTGCTCACTCCAAAGATCTACCCCTTTTTTACTGAAGAAGCAACTTTATTACTGGCACAGTTATTAACTATTTTTAATAACTCATACAGACACTGCAAAATCATTATATGATGGATCTATGAAATAGATAACAATTGCCTAATTATTGTTTATGATTAGATACAGAAGAGAATCCATTTAAGAGTCACAGTTTCAGCTAGAAGCAACACCAGCTGGAAGAGAACTCCATGTTCATAAGCTATAGATATATTTCACGAGGATTATTAAACACCTGACCTTATGTGGGCTTCACCAGTTTTCCACAAGAAGTGTAATATACAATTTTATAAATGAGAAAATAATTTTTGAATTATGATTGTAAGACCAGCCTAATGTAAACCAACTTTTCTTTTCAAACAAGAAGGAAAAAGTCAATTTTCTTCTTTACATCAACAAACACCACCAAGCTATGACTTTAACACATGGCAAAACCATTTTTGAATCAAATTGTGAAGCACTGCATTTGATGCAGTGACATTTTGAAATTTAGAAAGACAGCATGCGAAGGCCATCGTGAACATTTATTCTGAAAATTTACATGGGATATTTCTAAAGTAACTAGTGAATCTGTTTTTTCATGTCTTCATCTGAACACTCAACTTTTAGTGGTCCCTTAGTGTCAGTCTTGGGCCCAGTGACTTGCAACAGCTGATTCAAACATTGAATGCCATATGCATGCACAAAGAAAAGAAATAGCCATTTTGAGAAGAGTTTGTGTTTCATTCACATGGATAACGAGTAGGCATGATAGTGAAATGTGGACAAAAGCCCACCTACCCTGTTTGAAACTAATCTAACAGAATAATCTTATTTGAAAATGACATATTATGAACACCGATAATTATGTTAGATTGTTGTGTTAAAAGATAAATTGTTGTGTCTTGTTATTGCCAGAAGATTGGATGGCATGCATCATTTGTATGTAGAAAAACATGGCAAAGATGCTCAGAATCACATTAAAAATACATTAAAGTCTTTACATGGCTTTAAATTCCATTGTCTTTGACTCTCATTATTTTAAAAAGATGGGAAGGTAACAAAGTTACTACAGTGGTAATATCATACAATAAACTTTGCCCACTCACCAGCAGAAATCTCCCAAGACATGTCTTAGTGGCTGGTTGGGACACTTACAGAATCCCAGAATCATTTAGGTTGGAAAAGACCTCTAAGACCATTGAGTCCAACCTTTGACCCACCACCATCTTCATCAACCACACCATGGCACCGAGTGCCACATCCACTCACTCCTAGAACACTGCCAGGACAGTGACTCTGACTCCATGGGCAGTCAGTTTCAATGTTTAACAACCAATTCCGTGATGAAATTCCTTCTGCTGTCCAGCCTGAACCTGCCCTGGCACAGCTTGAGGCTGTGTCATCTCAGCTGCCTGGGAGGAGAGACCAACCCCCACCTGGCTCCACCCTCCTCACAGAGAGTTGTTGAGAGTGGTAAGGTCACCCTGAGACTCCTTTTCTCCAGGTTAAACAACCCCAGCTCCCTCAATATACAGACTCAAGTCCATATTTGAAACCAGGGTAACTGTTATGTAAGCCAGAATAAATCAGAGCAAGTCAGAAACTTGGTTTAAGTGCTGAGTTGGTTCTTGGCTGCTTCTGAGCACAGATGGGAAAGTGGATGTGCATGGAAAGTACTTATGTACCTCCCCTCAGTGTTCTAACAAATCTTCTATATGCCTCTGAAATAGGCTTTTAAAAAACATCAACTACCTGGCTTGACCAATATTTTTGCAAGCAACGTAATTGTTATAGCAAATTGTATTTATCAAATTGTACTAGATACAAGTACTTACTAATGCAGTATTACCTGCAGAATAGCAAATTTATTAGCATATATTACCTGAAAAAGAGAATGCATTTTAAATACCTATTTTTAATATTTGTAACAGTTACAAGAAAATTGCAGTTCAGTAAATTCCTCTTGTTCTACTGAAGTTTTTTTATGTGAAAATCTAAGTGAGTAATTCACTGATTATTGTGGCCCCTCTTGTTCAAGCTGTGAAATGCAATATTTATTACAGACATTATTCGCACATAATCTCATACTTAAGAACAATGTGTTGGTAAGAAAAATGTTGGATCATAGAAATATTTTGTAATAAGAAGTCTATTCTCATTTCCAATGCATTTAAAAAAAAAAAGGAGGACATGCATGAAAATCTAACATGCTTACAATTAACTCTACTGCCTTCTTTAACGTTTTGCAAAAAGGAACATATTAATTTGCAAACCCAGTAAATTAGCATGGATCATTAAAACAATCTGCTAAATTCCTCAAATCCAAAAGTCATTATTAAGAGCTCTTTTGCAATTGAACTAAATTAAAATTCGGGCATTCAGAGCTGCTGGCAACTTCTGTGTTGGCAAAAATTTACAAGCTGAAAGTGGATTGAAAACAAAACATAAAAGGCACTCAGAATCACTTAGGTATTAGACAGAGAACAACATTTAGCCACATGGCAAGATCGTGACAAAATCCTTTGAGCCTTTTGTTGGAGCAAGACACGCATTTCTGACAAACAAAATAAAATCTACTCCATTTGTCTGTCAGCCATGCTTAGCAAAAAATCTTTGACTGCAGCTCCGTTAGTGAACTTTAAGTTGTGCCATGCATCATTTCAATTAGATAAAGTTTTGAAGAATAGCTAGATAGCTAGGATTTTTTTTTTGTCTTTGCAATCTTGACTGGTTATTTGCTCACTGTACCAACAATACCAATCCTTAATAGGATTCTCTGTGAGGAAAAAAGCAAACTCAAACCTATCTGGATAGTCCAGCTTCAGTTTGCTAGCAAGAGAGTGTGGGTTCACAGAGGGCTTTGAGAAAGAGGTCACAGAAAATAATTACTTAAAACTAGACAGGCAATGGAATTCTCATATTTAACAGAACCTGAAGGCTTAGTTAGAAAACACCTCATTATTTAGACATTTCTCTATGGGTAAAGAATTTACCAACTCTATTCTTCACATTTATCTCTGACTTTCCATGTAGTTATGGTTATATTTCAAGCTCTCACTGCTGCTCCTATATTTCTTCATGTGCAATTGTACTTCAAGGGTACATATCTCTGACACTGTGCAAATTCCTATCTGTGATGAGAACACCACAAAACATGAAGAATTTCTCAACACTAATCCCAGCAATGTCAGCAAAAGAGAATCATGCAAAAATTATTGCTATTCAAAATGGTCCTGAGGACCAATTTTCCATTTTGTTAGAGCTGGAAAAATCCTGAAACTGTAAAAAACAAGTAAGACTTTTTAAAATCATCACTCTCCACCTTCATGTTGTATTGCCATCCTTCCCCAAACTCCTAAAGAAGGCCCCTGATTGTGACAGACCCCTGGGCTGTCACAAGTCCCTCTGTGTCCCCCCAAAGCTCTGGTTAGGTTGCACAACAGGAAAACCAGACAAGATCAGAAGAGCTGAGTTTCAGGAATGGCTGCAAAAGTCAATTATGTATTTGAAAACACTTGAGATACACAGACAATAGCATGTGAGATTACCCTTTTGATAGGATATACACTGTGCTCTCAGCACATCTCTGAAGTATTTCTTTGAAATGACAGCTCTTTCTATCGTTTTTAACTTTAGATGAACCAAAGCAGAGAATTCATATATTTCATATCTCTTCTGAAAAGTACACACATAGGATGGTAAGATACCATAAAAGTTGCAGTATAAATCAGATGTCATTATCTGTCATCCTTAATATTGACATTGTTTCTCCAAAACAGAATAAACTGCTTGAGAATGACAGGTGATTTTCCCTTATGGTATGACTTGCAAGTAATTTGTCCTTTCCTCTTTTCTTTCCCAGTTTCACTCTAGTTTTATCACTATTGGCAAGAAAGTGCACTCTCACAAAACTTAGCCAACCTGTGATTCATGTTCAGTCCAACTTTAGCAAAGACAGTGAGACAGCAGGGTAAAGAGGGTAAGAAACAGCAAATGAGGAGCCCCAAGATACCAGACCAGTCCCCATTTCTCACCAGAGCAAATGAATCAGGTGGTGACCTGGTACAGTTTATTTTTTGATCTCTCTACATCAGTAACACCTCACTGTCACACCTATTACTGGCTATACTGAATTAACATGGAAGGCCCTGAAGGATATATTGTATACTGAACACCTAACAGCTAGATATGGCATATATTTTTACATGTAAAAAAAACCTCTTAACTCAGAAGGCAAAAAATGGAATATAAATTTGTATCAACTTCAGGGAAGTCAGTAAGTTTACATCATCTCAAGAGTTCAAAGGGAAGAGTTTGGAATCTTGCCTGGGATCTTTTTGAGACATAAATTTGCTCTGGCTAATGTCAGACCAATGTAAATTCTTCAGAAGCCCACTGAATATATATATATATCAACCTAACACAAGCTCAAGCTGGACCCTATTTGAGGATCTTCTCACTGCCTATAGAGACACAAATGAAAATACTAACAGGTTTGCAACATAAATTAAGGGGTTTTGGAAATATCATTTATCATGTCATATCTAAATGTCATCTTTAGTTCATATAAATGTCACCTAATTAGTTCATATAAATGCTTTTCTGAAATTAACATCAGCCTTAAAATTTCAGAAAGGTCAAAACTGATAAGCAGAAGCACATATATTCTTTCTGCCCCTGCTTAGAGTTATTCTGCAAAATACCAGACAGAGAATTTTGTCTTTGGTAACAAATATAAATAAGACAACCCTGAGACAATGTTAAACACAGATGTGTGTTCCAGACAGTCCTCAGTGGCAAGACATACATTATTCCAATTAAATTTTTGAAAAGTAAAAAGCACCAAGTTTATACTCCATATGCAGTCTCCTACTTACTCAGTAACCTTCCCATTAAAAAAAAAAGAAAAAATAAAAATGTTGCCACAGCTTTTACATAGATCCTTCCTTTAAATATTTTGCCTTCTTTCTTTTCAAAATACATAGCATTTCAAAAAAAAAAAAAGCCAGATCATAGCCTGATCATAGGCACTAATGATTTACCATATTTTTTCTGCCTTGTCAAGTCCTTTTATTTACATTAAATATGTTTAAACACTGCAGGATTTATCTTTTTGCATTTTAAATCTGAAGCCTGAAAATAAGACCAGTGTGGAGCTGTATCCCAGTAACACATCCTTAGGAAATGCTGATAAACAGGCCACAAAACATGGCAACAAATATTTCTAATCCTACATATATTATACCAAAACTCAATAAGACTTTAATCCTGCATATATCAAAACTTACCTAAGGGTTTTTTTTGTTTCCAAGTAGACATAGATGCTTCAAGATTGATTACAATTTTTATTTTTCTTACAACAAGGATTGATACAATTGCTCCCATATTTTTTTTTCCAGATTAAATAAATCTAAAACTTCATGCCAATGACAATGAATAAAGAGAAAAACAGATCATTTAAGATATCAAATTGTCTCATAATTTTTTGTTGGTTTCCAGAAAACACTATACTGAAGCCCCAGAAATAGAGACTAAGCATCTTACAAATTTTTATACTTTCAGAATATCTCCAAAGGGAAAGGCTTCATAAGGAGACATTCTTAATAATAACATGAAATTAATTAAATTTAAAAAAAAAATACAGAAGAGCCCTTTTGTTTTTCATACCAACATCAATTCTGAAGTCATTCATGGATGACTAGAAGGGTTGGAGAGAGAAAAAAGTTAATTCCCCTTTCTGCTACACTGGCATAAAAGAAAATATTGTGGAGCATTATTAAACAAACCTCTCAGAAACCAAACAAAAGGAAGCCTAGGTTAATACTAATGTTTGTTGAGCCAGAGTTTTCTTTTGTCTGTTTTGGTTTTTTCATCTTTATTTCATGTGTTGATTATCATGCAGAAACACTGCAAATGTGCTGCCTATGACACTGGATGTATTTTAGGCCAAAATTAAAGAATGCAGATGCAAGTATTTTCTCCTTCATCACTCAGTGGAAAAATTCAAAGTAACAAGTGAAACATTTTGCAAAAGACATTACAGTGAATTAAAACACATGAAACATACAGAATCTACATTATAATTTTACCTTCTAAACTGCAGTTCAATTTCACCACACATCTACTTTGCATACAACAACATGACTTTGCAGCATCAAGAAAACTGCAGATGAGGAGGTTTGCTCCAAAGCTGTACTACTGAACTAAGCTAAAACTCTGAGTAGTTTGACTGCCAGTAAAGGTCAGAGTTTGTTTCTGTCAACCACCTTACTCCTACAATTATTCCTCTGTATGAAAATGTAAACAAGGTATCTGTATGTATAATTACATTAGGCAGTTACTGTAATAGACTGTGTGACATTTAATATTTGCTTTCAACTCTGCTGAACTGCAGAGTCAAAAATCTTGCTGTTATGTGGCTATAAGAATATAGTTTATATTTGTATAAATATACAGTTTATATTGTGTAAATTAACACTGAAATCTACTTGAGAAACAAGAAAAGACCAATACCCACTTCAACAGGAGACAGTTCAACTGAAACAGGATTTCCTTTTTGGCAAGACAGCAATTTACATTCCAAGTCTTCTTTACCCCTTTCTGAAACTTGGAATCAAAGGTGAAGAAAATATTTTAAGCTAAAAAGCCAGAATCTCTATGTCTTTCTTTCAGTGGTGTGCATTCTTTGATCACAAAATGGACATGCACCTAAGCAGGGACACCTTCTGTGAGACCAGGCTGCCCAAAGGTTCATCCAACCCAGCCATGAGCACTTCCAAGAATGATGCATCCACAACTTCTCTGGGAAACCTGTTCCAATGCCTCATCATCCTCACAGTAAAGAGCTTCTCTCTTAAATCTTATCTAAACCTACCCTCTTTCAGTTTTAAGCCATTCCCCTTTGCACCCCCTTGTTTAAAGGCTCTCTCCAGCTCTGTTGTAGGCTCCCCCTAGAAAGTGGAAAATTTTGATTAGGATATCAAAGCCTTCTCTCTTCCAGGCTGAACAATCCCAGTTCTCTCAGACTTTCCTCACAGAAGTGCTTCCCTTCTTTAATCAGTTTAGTGGCCTTCCTCTGGACTCACTCCAACAGGCTGATGTCCTTCCTGTGCTGGGGAGCCCAGAGCTGGACACAGCACCCCAGGTGGGATCTCAGCACAGTGGAGGAGAGGGGGAGGATCACCTCTCTGTACATGCTGGCCATGCTCCTTTCCATGCAGCCCAGGGTATGGCTGGCTCTCTGGGATGCAAACACGCATTGCAGACTTAGGCCCATCAGCACCACCAATTTTGCAAGAGGCAAGACCCACTGAACTTGTAAAAGCAAACAAATTGTCTCTTTGTCAAAGCAAAGAAAGCAGCTGTAAAAACAGGCCAATACCCTGGTCAGGATGCCAATGTTTAATGTGGTCCACATAGAAAAAGAGGCTGAATGCGTTAAACATACATTTAAACAGTGTTAAATCTCTATTATTTTTTTTTTTCTGTTCATGCAGCAATTCATCCCTTTTCCCATATTTTTCTCTCCTGTCCTTCTTGTCTTCTGCTTAAATTGTGTAGACAAGCTTGACAAGCTTAACAGAACTCTGGAGTGATGTAATTGCTGTGATAGGCCAAAATGCAGTCAGCAGCCTTGCTTCAGGCCAGGAAGCCCAGTTACTGCAGTACTGCTCACCATATTTCACTCATCTGTTAGAAAAGCAAACTTTGAAGTCAGATCTCTCCATTCCATCCTCTCATCCCTTCACATGTTCTTCCAACTGATTAGGACACTTGGGAGAATAATTTAGAAGAGCTGTTACAGACACTAAAAGGAAAATAAGCTGATATGAACATTGTCTCTCTCTCATGAGAGACAACACATTCTAATAAAATTACTACAGATAAATAAGAAAAGGAAAACTGTAACTTTTGAATGTCAAGAATATATTTTTAAGGTTGTTCTTTTCTATTCTCATATGCCATTAAGATAAATGGGGGATAGCTGCATATAAAGATGGCCAATTCCCATATGAAATCAAACCACCTTCATGACAAACAGTGATGTCATTTCTCATATAGAAAGATGAGTCTAATACAAAACTGAACCTTCTAGCTCCATACAATTTTCTTCTAAGGGCCATGAGAGGACCTCAGTGTGACTGATTAGCAAATGAGATAGGTTAAAAAGCCTAGCCTATTCTTTAAGATAAAAAAGATAACAAAGAGACCTAAGTCCTTACTTTTCTTTTACAGGCATCCTGAACCCAAATGCAAGACACATACTTTTAATTTTTCTTTCATCCTCTTTTTAATAATCTCCTTTCACAAAGTCATTTCTTAATATAAAGGTCATCAGTTATATACGTATAGCAATGTAAATCATATTTATTAAAAGTATAAAGCTATAATACATATCCATGTTTTAAAAATATAAACTTTCCATTTATATATAAGGTAAAACTAGTATCTACACAAATTAAGTAAAAATTAAAAGCATATTGGAGAAAGTTAATAGCAAGATGCATGAATTCATGCCAAATTCTTGCAGTTTCAAGTGTTTGCTAAAAAATTTCTGATGAAAATATAGGGAGGTTTTGTTTAAGATTTATATGGATACAAGTATCATACAAGATTTATATGGCCCACTGTGTAGTATTAATACAATTAATATAATATTACAAAAAGATTTGGGGGTAAATAGTGCATGCAATTACTAGTTATTTACTACATATCTGATTATATTTTCTATAGAATATGTAAGTGAATACATGTATCTAAATATAAATTCTAATATAATTTTACAATTTCTTTAAGTTCAAGCTCCACATGAATTCACTTCTTAAAAAAAAGAAAAAAAAATCACGTAAAAAGCTCTCTGTGAAAAGGATGTGGAAATGCTCACAACAAAAGGAAGAAATCATACCAGGATCAAGTGTAAGGAAAACTGAAGCAACCCCTCTGCAGTGCAGAGCAGCATTTCTGCAAATGAGAAAATGTACGACTGCAGGTCACAGGGACTGATGGAAGCCAAAGGCTCTGTGACAACACTCACAACAAGCAGCAGATGCAACTTCAAAACACTGGGAAATGTCTAGATAAGAGCAGTTGCTCTGGTAAAGCAATTCTGCTTGTCCTTTGCCCTGGCATCAATAACTTTGCAATCGAACAGTACAATCTGCTCTTTCTTCTGCCCTTACCATCTGTCCTGCTCTCACATCACCATGATCAGCACCCCAGCAGTAATCAGTGAGGTACGGGAATTTTATCAGACAGACACAAAGAGCAATATAAAAAGCAAAACAGATTTTGAAATTTTTTCCCTTTTGAAAGGAATCTAATGAAAGGTTAGAGGAAAGAAACCCTACACATTGTTTGTTTGTTTTTTCTCTAAAAGAATACAAAACCAAAATCACCGAGACAATTAATGTGAATAATGCCCCAATGTGATAAAAGTGAATATCCAGAAAAAAATAACCCCAAGAATTCTCCAGGATAATGAAGTTTGAAATACTTTGCTTTATAAATAAGTCATCATTCCCTTTACCTACTCTCAGACAGGTTTCTGTTATCTCATAATAATTTAATTGCATTCTTCATTGCTTCTTTTCCAGTACCTATTTCTTTTTCAGTATTTATGCTGATTATACTGACTACTCCTCAGTTGAAAGATTCATTATTGAAAACAATCCCAATATATTTTAAAGTAAATGTTTATGCTGACACAATGAAAAGCTTTTTCTCATCGACTGTATCCTTGAGTTTAATAGAAATCACTTTTCTTCTAGTGAACAGATATTAATTTTCCAAATTAAAAACAATCAAAATAGTCAATTTTTAATAAAAATATAGGATGATTTCCTTCCAGGAAAAAAATCACTACACAGAGAAGCAGACATTAAAAACACTTCAATTAAGTAATTTTCAGACACTAAAAATATAAAGCAATCTACTCACTATATATTATTAATAAAAAATTAAGAAGCACTGGAAAATAATAAGTATATGGTTACATCTAATGATGTTTTAGGAAAGTGAATATTCTCTCAGTGCTAAGTAAATGTAATCTTCTAAGTTATCAGTGTTGTTACCCCTGCACAGTGCAATATAAATGCACATAATGAAGGTGGCAGCCCTTTCCTCGGCATGCACAAATTACTCAGAAGCATCTTCTGGGTCACGGAGGGCCAAAATCCTTGAGGCTCACAGCAAACTCACAGTCCTGTATTTGACTTTTCTAAGCTGCAAAATAGAGATGCTGACAATCACCCATTTATTTTTCCCCTGTATTTCCCTCTGGCCATTTGCTATGGGGACAGATGGATGCTGTTCAATAGCTCACTTAACCTCTGTTATTACACCCATAGACTAGATTACGGGTACACAGTGCTAATGAGACCCTGAGAACAAAATATTAAATGTCAGTCACCCTTGGAAACACATAGCAAATTAAAACTAATTTCATGTGTACACCACAGAATTACAAATTGATTTTGACATGACCAGAGTAAGATAAAAAGCCTGCAACAGAAAGCAGGAGGATCTGGACTTTATAATTAAATAAAATACAGATGTACATTAGAAAAAAATAACCCAGGTTGGTGACTCAGCTGCATCTCATGGGTACTATTACAATGAATGAAGGCAGCTCCTGGATCAGTACAAAGTCCTTAATCAGACATTCTCCCAAATCAAATTACAAGTCTGAACAACAGGGAGGCACCCCAGAATAGCCTGTAGCCTGATGAACAGCAGTAGTACTACAGCGAGGTGTTTTGATTTCAGTGCACCCTTTCCCATTTACCTTTCTCTTTGCTGCCCACCCCAAAGAAGTCCATAGGGCAAGTGCACCCTTCCATCTCCTGCTCTCCAGTGAGACTCTTAAATCAGACGTAACTGGAAATGTTCAGCCAGGTTTGGTGGAGCCCTGAGCGATCTGATCTATTGAAAGATGATCCTGCACATGGCAGGGGGCTGGGCTGCGTGGCCTTTGAAGATTCACTGCAATCCAAAGCACTCTGTGGTTCCATGATCTGTGGGAAATGCTAGGGCAGGTTGCAAGGAAACTCTGCTTATGCCCATATGTTGCCTGTGCTTACAAAGGTCTGCCCTTTCATACGGCACAATAATTCAGAGAAGCCATGAACAGAGCCAACAAACTCTCTAATTAGCATCACCACCAAGTAGATGGTATAGCACAGTTGTAACAAAAGAGAAGGCAGAAAACTGCCTAAACAACCAAATGTGCTTATAAACAGATTCTCCACTACCCCAGAATTGCACTGGTAGGACCCCACTGAAATGAGACCGTGTTAAACAGAGCAGGGACAAAGATGGTTTTCTTCACCACTCAGCTAGCCTTGTCACCCTGTATTTCTTTTACAGGGCTACTGGTAGTTGATCTAAAATGAAAATTCTTTCTTTCTTTCTCATTAAGGCAGCAGAAACATCTGAGTAGTAAGACCCATTTTGATAGTTTAATGGGACTTCTGTGGCTTGCATGCCTTATGCTGTCACTGTTGAAAAGAGCATTTCACTGGGAACGCACACGTATCAGCACTGTCAAACTGAGAGGTCTGGGAAAGCTGCTGCTGCTTCTGAAATATTTTAAGACACTTCCTCAGCCCCCTTCTAGTGAAAAGCAGATCGCTTTTCCTGAAATGACAAAAGTATTAATGATCTTGACATACACAAAATGGGGGCTTCTTGAAAGAAGAGAAAGTAATAAAATATCAATTACTTCAAAGATCATTCTTTAATGAGGGTTCCTCCTCTTAGCAGCTAAAGTGATAGAAATTACTGATGATACTATTACATAAATGGACAATGTGAAAATGGCTATAGTTTTGGTGTCAAAATAGGAATCATAGTATTTTTTTTCCTGACAACACAGCTTAAAACCAAGCTGACCTGAGATGAAATCATCACCTCTGTTCAACTCAGTTTCTCCTAAATTGGACACTACGAATTTATCTACTAAAATGTTTCTTAAAGATTACAAAATGTTGTGATGAGGTACACACAACAAGACTTGAAATAGCATTTATCAGAAATTAACTTTTCAGCATTCAAAGCACCAATTGCAAAGGGCAGGGAAGACAGGGACCACAGCAGTAAACATCCTGTCTTCTTTAGAAATTGCTGCAAAAATCTAGTTTTCGAGTTATTTCCAACTACTCTTATTCAGTTGAACATGTTTCTAATTGAAACCTTCCCAGAAACCCAAAGACCACACGTCCTTGAGTGAATTAGGACAAAAGGTAAAATGACTTGGAGGTATTTGTGCATGAGAAGCTCAACACGACTTGGTAACGTGCACTTGCAGCCCAGAAAGCAAACTGCATCCTGGACTGTGTCAACAGAAAGTGACCAGCAGCTCAAGACAGGGGATTCTACTCCTCTACTCTGCTCTCATGAGACTTCACCTTGAGTACTGTGTCCAGCTCTGGGATTCCTAGCACAAGAGAGACTTTGACCTGCTGGGGCACATCCAAAGGAAGGTCACAAAGATGACCTGAGGGCTTTTCTCCTACAAGAAAAAGCTGGGAGAGCTGGGATTGTTCAGCCTGAAGAAGTGAAGGCTCTATTGAGACCTTAGCCTTCCAGTACCTAAAGGGAGCCTTCAGGAGAGCTGGAGAAGGACATTTTACAAGAGCACAGAGTGACAGAACAAGGGGAAAATGGCTTTCAACAGAAAGACAGTAGGTTAAATTAGCTATAGCTATTCTTCACTGTGGGAGTGATGAGGCACTAGAACATGTTGCCAAGAAAAGCGGTGGATGCCCCATCCCTGGAAGTGTTCAAGGCCAGGCTGAATGGAGCTCTGAACTACCTGTAGGTGGTGTCCATGCTCACAGCACAGTGTGCAATTAGGTGATCTTCTAAGATCCTTTCCAACCACAAACATTCTATGATACACAGCTCAAAACATCAAACCACAGAATTATGATTTTTCAACTTCTTTTCAACAATTTATAATCCCTCTCCTGAGGCATGAACGTTTACCTTTCCAAAATCTTACAGATTCAAGGTTTTCCTTACACAGCTTATGACTTCAGAATGAAGTAGTATATTACCAGCCTTCTATTCCTTTTCTGCAACACTGTCCAGAAGCCTAGGCTCCCATTCAGAACAGCATGTGCTACTGGCTGTCCTGACAAAGACTCTGAAATAGATCCTAAGAGGGAGCAGCTCTTTGAAAACATCACATGTTTCAAATCCTAAGAGAAACTTTTTATAGGCCTGTGAATGGGGATGAACCTTGTCTGTTATAAACAAAAAACTCAGCCGTCAACACAGATGGTAAGGGATGTCCACTTAGGAGAAAAGTTTGCGTTTTAGGAATTTTAAAAGGAAAAGAGACTCTTCTCTAGCCAGAACACATCATGCTGACTGGCTAAGAAGAGGCCATGCAACCTAACCTAAACAAGGCATAATTCAGCATTTATGTCCCTGAGCACAAGGATTTCAATGCTTCAAACCAACTGCTTTGATTCCTGTTCTTCAAAGAGATTGCTTTGTTACATGTCTAAGGGAACATTCTCTACAGTGACAAATTCAATTCTTCCTTAAAAAATACATGTAAATAACTCAATCTAGGGATATTATATAAAAGGGGAGGGATTCCTCCACCCCATATTTCCATGATTTGATCAGAGAAGCTATTTATTATGATAAACAATTTTTAAATCTCAATTTAAATGTCTGTTATAATTCAAAAGTCTACTTATCTGCATTACAGTATCTCTGTATCAGATTAAGCTTTTATCCTTTAAGCCAAAAATTAAAAAAAAAAGTTGAAGACAATAACCCTAATTTCCTAACCTCTTCAAAGAGATACAGAAAACTTTCTTCTCTAACAAAGAACACTCAAATGAAAATGGTTTATATTACCTATTAAAAGGCTGGTGATGGCATGGAATGGAAGTAACAGAAATCTTTATCTCGTACTACTTTACAAATTTAACAACATTACATAGGCATCAATTCCCACAAGCAGATTCTGAGAAAACTAATACAGAATTTCTATTATGACGTTAGGAAAATTACAAGGCATATTAAAAAGCACTGTCCAGGGGAGAAAAAATGTCTGGATACAAACCCTGGTTTAAAATTCATCCTTCATCCCTGAGATGCATTGGACCAGTCACGATTTACAGCCCAGCCATCAGCACTTGCCTTCCTGACGCTCTGCAGCTCCCAGCCTCTGGAGCAGCCCAGCACAGCTGCTTGGTGTGATGTGCTGGAAGTATCCAGGAGAGGGTAAGGCAGCCGAAACAAAAGGAAGGTGGAGGGGTGTGTGTGTGTGGGAAACAGCTGAATGTAATTATGCATCCTTGCTCTCTTTTGCATGCAGGATGGAGAGTTGCCCCAGTAATTCCTTACCAGGTCTCTGGTGAGATCTTGTAAGGAAAATGTGCCTAGAGAGCCTGTTGTCTCTTGCTGTTGTATCAAGTTCAATTCCATCCAAGAAAAACATAAGTTCAGTCTCAAGGCTTCAGCAAAGCTTGAAGAAATTAGGGCACATTGCTTCCAGTGACTGATTTTAAAACATGACACAGAACACTGGAAAACAAGAGCTATAATGAAAACGAAAAAATGAGTGATACTAACCCACCTGCTTTTTGACCTGAAATGAGATGAGACCCAGTGACTGGACTTGCCACTAAGCTCAACTTTGGCATTGTGGGTAATTTTCCTAGATAAAGTATTTTCACCATATAGGCACTCAAAAAAGAACAAGCATCTAAAATTAATTAAAATCAGCAAGATATCATCACCTGCTTCAGTCAACCTACACTTCTAAGTTCAATTAAAAAAAAAAAAAAATATTAAAGGGCAAAGTGGTTGGTTTGTTCAGCTCCTCCTTCTAAAGAAAAAAAACAAATCCACCACCAAAACAGCCATCTCAGTGACAGCATTTAGCATAGACGAGATGTGTGAGGTGCTTTGCTTACAAACAAGTTTGACAATACAATGCTCCACTAGTACTCACACTAAGATTCAATACCACCAAGCTCAAAAATCAAAATTAGTTACAACAGGGTGTAAGGGAAATTTAAAATGTTTTCTAGTGGGGGTAGGGAAAATATCTATCTTTCAGCTGAAATCAGCTGATGATATCACTGCAGCCAGAAGATTTATATCATTTCAACCGTCCCTCTTGGCTTCAATCTATGAATGATCCTCATGCCCACTTCAAAGGCAAGTAAGGACATTACATATACACAACAGGACTTTTTATTGATTAATAGACGGTTTAGCAGTCTGCAAGAAGACACCAGAATGAAATCTGGATCTGTGGAGGTCAGCAGAAAGCCTGTCCCACCTCTCTAGACAAAAGAATATTCTGTGCTCATTATTCTGATCCTCCAAAAATGTTTTTTTGGGAATGAGAAATGTACTGGTGAAAAAGTACACAAGCTATTGACAAGGCTGATTGCTAACATTAAATGACTTTAACAATTATTAGGTTTTTTAATTAAAACTTCACTGTTCAGCCTAAGTAAAACTTTCAAAGCTGCACTATTTCTCCCTGATGCTCAGACCTTTAATAAGTAACCTGTCTCTTGGTATTTTACGGGCTGTGTTAATAGTTCTCTAAGGTGTTCTGCAGAGTTACAGACCAATGTCTCTAAGATGCATTAAGAGCTCACATCAGACATGTAATACATCTCTTAATGTTCAGAAACGATGCAAGTAGAATACGGCCCTTTCTGTCCCTTTTATTTCCTGTATAATTATCCCTATGATAAATTATTAATATGATCCAGCATTTTACTGACTCATCTGTACACTCATTTCAGGATCAGAGATGTAATACTGTGAACAGTACAGTGCTGCAATTCATTGTCATTGCCTAAAGAGAAGGTTTTGGTGAATTCTTTTTTATTATATCCATACCTAGGATGATGGGGAGAAACCTCAGGAAATAAAAGATGAGTATGCTTAGATATTTCTGAGATTCACTTTGCCACAGAACAAGTCAACACATTTTTCTTTTCTTTAAAAGAATCCTAGTGCATATTATCAGTACAATGTAGAAAATATTAGTGAGTTTCAGTCATTAACTTTGCAGGGTCAGAAAGTACCTCCTGAGTTGCTGAATGGTGTTCCTTGCTGTTACATACACTGTATTACACAACATTTATGATCACAGTCAAGTCAAGATGAGTAATTGTAAGGGCAAATCTTAACAATTATCTTTTGTACACTACTGTCAAAGCTTATTACACTAACAAACCAATTGTGTATGTAATTAGTGAAACCCCAATAGACCCAGTAAAGTAATGCTATGATAGAAGACAAAGTCTAGTACTTACCTGCCTAGAAAGCAATTTTAAAAATCCACAATAATACAATAGCCATTGTCTGAAATGAAAAATACTTTTTTTTTTTTAAGAACTATGTAAAAAAAATATTTAAAGAAGGACCTCGAATGAACGTATCTGGATGTCTGAATAAATTGCCATGCAGATTGTTCTAGATCGATCCTACCACTATCATCCCTTCTACAGTTACGTGACAATAAAAATATCTGAGCTGTGTGGCACAGCTCTACAACTATATGGAGAGAGAAATGAAAGTCAGGGACAGCATTCAGCTGAAAGTCAGCTTGGATGTCACAGCCTGTGGAAAAGTGCCTGGGCAGCACCGAAGCAGTGACAAGGTTCATGGATTAATTGAACAGACACCAGAAATCAATTAAACACAGGAAAGACACAGGCCTCGAGGAGGAAAGGGTGTAAGTACAGGAAAAAGCCACTGCCCCTTTTCAAGGGAAGTTGTTTCTGAAAGACAGATATGGGGCTTGAATGCCTGGCATGGGCTTTTCATCTCTGGGATTCCAGAGAGCGCCTGTTGAAGATCAAAGCTAGACTTGGAAGCAAAGTTACACACATATATACAGACAAAAAAAATAAAAAAGTAAAGGAAAATCTGGCATGGAAGAGACTATCTGCTTTCTAATATAATCTAAAAAATATGGAGCAGGGAGACTGAACAAGAGTTAAATGACAAATTTTTGCTGTTTATTTTAAACATGGTTGCAAGATTTTGACTGATGAAAAGGACCGAAGCAGAGGTGAGGAATGGGAAAAAGATGAGAGAGCACACATCATTTGTACCCATCAGACCAACTCTTCAGAGGTAGGAGAGGCAAGAAGCTATTGTTTTCTGCTGTGAGCATGTGAAGAGCAGGCTCCAGGGTTCCCTTTATTGTTTGTAGCTCCTTTGACCTCTCCTGGTTACCTTCAGCACATCACACCAAGCAGCTGTGCTGAGCTGCTCCTGAGCAAGGGCATCCCCAGGGCCTTGGGGAGAAGAGGCACTGCAGGGCTGCCTGAAGGAGTTGGCTGCAGAGCCCCAGGAGGTGAAGGGATCCATGGATGGGCAGCAAACCACAGATGGGTAGTATGTCTCAGAGCACAGTGGATTTTAGGCCAGAGTTTGTACCCAGATTTCTTCTCTGCCCTCTGATGACACTTTTGCATCTCCCTGACAGTCTTTTCCCTTGCTTTATATAGTAGAAGCAGTCTGTCACGGCCACCCTCGCTGCGTCCAGCAGGGTTGACTCCACTGTGGTCTATTTCTCCAATTTTCTTTTGAGAATCATTATGGAGTGATTTTTTAATACACAAATCAGTTAGCAAGGGCAGGCACTTTTCATTTGTAGGAGTTTCAACGAGCTGAACATTCCATCCGCCGTTCTCCTTTTCACTCATACTGAGGCGTAGTGGCACCTCTCCTCCTCCACTTTTTTCCCCAGAACAGACTGCAGAAGTGGTCCTGTAATTAGTTCCCAGATTCCCAGTGTTTCTTATACAGCCTCTCTGCTGTAACACTCCGAGCTGCAAGAGGCCTGAGCTATTTTCTTCATTGCTTGTCACTAATGGAAAGTTCAGGCAGGAGGCTGGAGTCTTGCCATGCCTCCTTGCAGACTTGGACTGCCTCAGCTCTCCATTTCTCAGCTATCCTTCATCAAGGATTTGGGACATTTTTTGTGCTGGATGCCCAAGTTCTGCTCTTCTTAAATTAAGTGTGATGTATGAACTCAGCTCTGTGGAATGTGGATGTGCATACATGTCTATAATCAACTAAGGTAACAATCACACACAGAGTTAAAAGCTTTGAATTCAAAGATCTTGAGAAATTCTGAAGTTTCCATAATGCTTAGTCACAGGCAATATATTATCCTGATCCCAGCTGCAGAGTGCAAGATTCTCATTAAAGATAGCATGCCATGAAAAGACTTTATAAGGATTTGCCACTTCATCAATACTTCTGCTGCAGAAAATGACAAATTAGGATACAGAACATTTACAGGTAACTTATCACAGGGTAAGAGTTTCATTCTAGCTGTTATTAAACTGTAGCTGGTATTAGAGCTCCCTCTCTAATAGAGATTTTGCCTCTCTTAGAAGTGATACATTATGAGAAATATTACATAGACTATTAAAATTACTTTGTCCTCCCCAAACACTTGGTAGAGGACACGTCCCAAGAACTGAAAAATTAGAATAAGTTGCTGATACACTATTAGAAAACATTTATACCTTTTTTCAGGGAGGAGTAACAATCAAAGATGTAAAAACACAGAAGCCTGCAGAAAACACAGGATATTTTCAATACCAGTACTTAATGTTATCTGTCCCTTTTGTGCTGCTGGAACAATATTATAAATGGTAAATTTATTTATTTATGGGTGGCTGGGACAAAGGTTATTTTTGATTTAGATTTTTAGCGCTGTTTCACCGAACAAAAGGAAAAAAAAAATAAAGCTCTGTAAGAAAACTGCAGCACAAGGACTTGACCAAATAGAAAGTCACTTGCTCAAAGGTTAGCATTCAGTCAAACTCTCAAACTTCATGGAAATATCTCCTCACAATTGCAATCTCTAGTATCACTCCAAAACAAACAAGATTTTTCTTTTCTGTCACATACCCAGACCTCTTCTCACTCTGGAGGGGAACAGATCACCCAGAATTACCATAAGGAAAAAGCAACAGGCTTCTCTGTAGAATGACTGTAACCAACCCAAGGGCTCTGAATACAGAGCAACAAGGATGAGGCCCCTTTACAGATTTCTTTAACTTTTATTGCCAAGTCAGGCTACTGCAACTGCTTTCTGCCAGTGCTGATGGATGGGTGGCTATCAGAGGAACACCTGCTCATCCCACTTCAGAACAGACTGCTCTAAGTGCAGGAGAAAGTTCATTGTGCAATTTGCTGAAAAGAGGAAACCAAATGCCCTTCCCAGAGCACCCAGTCATGAGCAACCTCAGAGCAATCTTCCCAGGACAGGCAAAAGGGGACCACAGCTATGAGCACACATTTAGGTGGCCATACAGTGTTATAATCTCCTCCTACTCAACTAGAGGCTTTGCCCAGTGACCATCAAGAAGCACTATCAACTAGCCAGCCCCCTTCCCTCCAAGGGACAAGCCTTTCCTTGTCATCAACCCTGTCCCTCCCTGGGATCAGCATGCTTCCACGCTCTAGCCAGTAAAACCCCAGAAATGCTCCAGATAATTCAGCAAGACGCATTCATAAGTGATTTGACAGAAAGGGTTAAGGCATATACAGAGCTATGGAAGGATTTAGCAGGATTTAACAGCAAATTCAGAAATGAGAAAAAAGTGACATGAGCTAAACAAGTGAAAACACAAACTGCGTTCTGACATCATTATTCTGTGGATGCTGAGCCTCTTCAGAGGGAGAACAGTAAAAACACATTAGAAGTTTGTCATTAAGCTCAATAACAAGAAGGCAACTGGCAATGTTCCTAATCATTCTTATGTAGGGTTACTTATAACACAAGCATCACCTTACTCTTTCTTAACCACATATATTTAATGGTAAATAATATTGACTATTAAAATAATAAATATCAATAATATGGTTTATTTTCTTATATTACAAAAAACCCAAACCCACTACTGCAATATCATCTATTCTGAAATATCTTGTATGTTAGGGTGTTTCAGGGTGTTTCAGTGAGAAATAGATATATTTTAGAACCACTGTACTTCAGTGAGTTACCAAGACTTGTGACAGAGACCAGTTTTTGATAGTGGCAGGGATAACCCAATTAAAAAAGCATACAACAAGATTGATCTATGCTCTACATAGGCATATTCTATTGAAATCTTCAAAAACAGCCCTTATCACAACTTATGGTATTCTGCCAAGATTTTACTGGTTGGAAAGCTCTTGATCTTCATCATAATTATAGAAGATGAAACCTTTTTCCCCTTTAAAAGATGCAAGCATTGCTTTCTAGTAAGGTATCAGTGTACTCATTCCAAATTTTAATCAAAGCAAACAGCACCTGCTGCTGGAATAACCCCGCTTATTTCATCTACTATTTTGCTTTCAAATCTTAAAGTAACATCTTCATTCTGTCAGCTCTGAGGTGTACTGTCCTTTATATCACAGGTTTCACATGGTCCTTCACAGGCCTTCATCTGACTTGCCTGTCTTGCTCCTGGAGATGCTGGAACCAGAAGGATGAGAGAGGTAATGCCAGAAGCCAGGGAGAGTGAGGGGCCCCACCACTGGATGTTTTCAAAACATGAGTGGCCAAGACCTGGGATACAGCCCAGTTAAACGATGAAGTTAACCCTGCCTAGAACAGTGGACTGAAGAAGGTACCTCCAGAGGTCCTTTCTACCATAAAGCAGCCTTTACTTCCTTTTTTCTTTCACCCCATGAAGTGCAAAGGTCTGAGCATACCAATATTAGCTCTTACTGTTTTCTGCATACCTCTGTGACAACTTCTGTTCATGCTGAGAATAATATCTGCTAAGGACTACTTGAACAACATAGAGGGAGATCTCCCTAGACACAGGAATGTGTTTATTTTTTACCTCCTGACCTGTAGATTTTGGCACACACATATCCATATCCACATGTGACATATCACACATATCCATGAAACAGCTTAATGTTTAATAAATACCTTTTTGAACCTTTCTCTTATTTTTCATTTTGACAACTTTTCTTCATCCAACATTTTTCATTTGCACTCTAGGATAAAAATTTTCTCACAAGATCCCCTGGAGTTCACATGCTTTTCCCATTATTTCAGTGAAAATAAAAATAATAAGTAAAAAGCTGTAGAAGGGATTTGATCTCTGCTGAAAAAGGGAACCGATGAAGAAAAAGGCAATCAATAGGCTTCAGAATTCCTGTGGAGAAATAGGCATGTTTGGAAAGCACAAAATATTGCCAAGAGCACAAAACACCACACAAAACCTGCCCTAACAGGTGTTATTTCACTATCTACAATATCTGCAGAGGCAAATTGTATGCTCTGTTTCTTTTCATTCACCATAAGCGCTCTGCACTTAGCAGATGCCAGCATACGTGTTGACTAGAAATACACAATTAAACTCTCCTGGAAATAACCAATAGGTGGGGGAATAAAGACATGTTGAGCCACTTGATACTAGCTGGAAAGCAGCAGGAAAATCTTGTCTCTTATACACATCTACCAATAGGTGGGGGAATAAAGACATGTTGAGCCACTTGATACTAGCTGGAAAGCAGCAGGAAAATCTATCAGCCACAGTAGCCAACATAACTTTAGGAAACTGAAATATTTGACTGTATGGAAGTTAACTGAGGACTGAGCTGTAATCGTTGAGGTGGGGGGTGAAAGAATCCCCTACATAGAACAAAAACCAGCTGCACATCCTTTACAGGGAACCCTTTGCAAATCACTCTCAATTCCTAGTGCCTTTTTAGTATTACTTATAACTCTTCATTGCCACAGTTGAGACTGCAGTATTTCTGGTTGGTTGGGGTTTTTCTGAGAAGATACCCCAAACTCTATAGACATTCAGCTGAGGCCCTCTCCCATGTTGCATTCTGCAACTTCCAGCCCCAGTACCAGTCCTTTGTTTACATTTCTGGCTTTCATATTTTTAAGCTTTACTAGTTCCATACACTCCATTTTATTTTTGTCCTCTGCCCATAATTTCGTCTTCTGTCCACAAGCCAAAAGATTCCCCTCAAGAGACTGGCAAGCCACTTGCTCCTTTCCCATGCTTTACTGACAGTAAACACAATTCCCAAATCTCGCTTGTGTAGCATTTTAAATGTGCCCCTGGAGATTCCTGAGCTCTGGGGCTAAATTGTTCAGCCCAGTCAGATTGCTCAAACCCCCGTTTCAACATGCCAGCATTGGCAAGTGTGAGGAAAGAAATATCCTCTGGAAAGCAACAGCTCAAAACAGCCTCTTCAGTATGCTGTGTAACAATTTATGCAAAACTAGCTGAGAAAAAGAAAAATAAAAGCTTACCAAGAATGGACTGGACAGCTAAGAAACAAAATCAGCCACCAAGAGTTCAGTGATCAATAAAAAAAATTAACTACACTCTACTTAATACCACCCTTCTGTTCCCTGGTATCTCACCCAAAGCAAACCAACACAGCTGCAGTCTAGTGAAAGCTGTTAACAGTAACTTAAAATGTTATCTTTAAACTATCCCCACAAACAAGAAAAGTTCCCTCACAGATATTGACAGGAAAACAGAATTTGCATGAAATTAAATACTGAAGGTTTAGTTACCAAAGAATACTTGCCAAAACGCATGTCTGAAGTATTTCCCACTTTATGTAACTAATACTGTGGTAAAAAAAAAAACCAAACCCACACAAACTGCTTTAGTGATAAGGATCCTGAAATGTCTCCGTGGTGTAAATGAGAAGACAGAGAATGGAGATCTCCCACCTGCTCTGTCTGCTTCTTCAGCAGCAATAATGAGCAGATTAAACCACAAATTACATTTATTAGACATTAATGTGAAGGCATTTAAAGCTTTATAACAGGAAAGAAGGCTAAATTAATGCCATCTTCAACAACGTGTGAAAAAATGAGACACTGCTCAGTGGCAGGAACAAGCTCAAACATGGTGATGAGAAAATTAACTGACCGATTCATTAGCCACAAAACACACCTCATTTGAATACAATTTTAAAAAGCATTGGCATTGCTTCTTGTATTTGCTAGGAACCTGAGCTACCCTCCATGCAGTGAGATATTTTCCTCATACTTCTGTGACATATAGACTTCCTATAGAGTTAATCCTGATTTTTCCTGGACTAGAGAAGACTATACATTAAAGCAGCATGCATTTAGGGCTCAGCCCTGTAGCATGTTGAGTGCTCTGGCCCCTGGCCACCAGAGCACTTAAGACACATATTTTATTTTAAACACATGAGCAGTTCAGAGAGAAAGCCACAGTATGGAAAGGGCCAGCTTATGCCTGGCAAATGGAAAGCTATATTAAAAATGAGCAAAGCTATTTAAAACTAACACAATTATTTCCCTGAATCAGGTAAATCCATCTGGGTAGACAAGATGTCCTACAACACATTAATAAGGTCAGAGAGGCCTCTCAGCCCCACTCATGGCTCAGGTATGCTCTCAAATTTGACAAGCATGTTTTGCAGAACTGTGAGCATTCAAAGTTTAGCAATATCATTCACCGCCACCAAAATCAAAAAGGAAGGCAGAAGCTGAAACCTGAAGGATATCCTCAATTCTTGTCCAGCCTGCAGGGTTCTGAGCCATGAAGGATGTGTGCATCCTTCACAAAATTGTTCAAGTTTAAACAACCTTTTAATGATTACCCAGGTCTAGCAAATTTCATTCCTTTTAACCACTGACATAAGCAATATAACTGCATGAATTATTCCCTGAAAATGCAATTAACATTTCAGCATTAAAATTACCCTGCGTCAAGTTGCAGACAAAAAAAAAAAGTTGAATAAGCTGAATATACAGACTACAGAAAATTTCTGTAGGCTTAGTGCTTTGAGGATAGGATAAAAAAAAGAAGACATCAAGACCACTTTATCCTGTGTACCTAAATATTTACTTATCTTTCAGATGAAAAGAAAAAGCATTATTGTACACTATTATGATCATATTTTCTGCTATGTGAATGTTACATAATGCATCAATTTTATTTGAAAACAAATCTGGTTTTAATTTTGAGATCACAAATTAATGTTAGCATATTTTATGTCTCCTGCTCAAACACATCAGAAACAATTTAAATAATTTTTGCTACATATTGTAAACTGCATCTTGAGTGACATCTGCACTGGTTATCATCTTAGAGGGATGAGATAATAAATAACCCCCTGCTTCAAGCAGTATTTTATAATGCAAAATGTCACAGCTCTGTAAAGCAGTGCTAGCACATCTTAGCAAATTGTTCTATCAATGACATTTTAAAGCTAGAGAATAGAAATTTCAAGCTAAGAGATCAACAACATGCTGTGCTTGATTTTGCAGCTCATAAAAGTGTAATGCTTCCACCACTGCAGCTGAGAGCACCTTAGTTTCTTCAACACCATTGTATTAAAAATTAAATTATAAAAAGCAAGGAAAAGTCTAATTACAAAAGTTTTAAATTTCAATAACTGCCGATATACAATATCTTCTTTCCCCAATGAAATCCTCACTTGTTTTACCAGGTCTGATGGGAAACAGTGATTGAGAAACTTGGTTCAAGGCTTTGGGCTTCCTGAGGAAAGGATCAAACGATGTGCATTTGAGCCACAGGTCGTACAGCCCTTGGATATCTGTACCAAATCTGGCAGCTGAAAGGATCTTGAGAAGCAGGCTCCAGGTAACAGCTATACCAGCCCTTTGGACACAGGATATCCCTCAACTACCTGGGCCAAGGGACACAGACTCACCATCCCTGATTCTAAGGAATTGCTCAGTTTGGAAAAGACCTCTGTGGTCATTAAATCTAGCCATTAAACCAGCACTGCCAAGTCCATCAAAAAACCACATCCCTAAGTGCCATATCTACATGTCTTTTAAATACCTCTAAGGCTAGTGACTCCACCACTTCCCTGGGCAGCCTGTTCCAATATTTAACAGCCCTTCAGTGAAGGTTGCTGTCAAATGCAAAACACTTAAAATCTGTAAGAATTCTTACTTTTTTTAAATTTATTTTAAAATCTTCCTTTCTAACATCTATATCTGCTCTTTTTTTGGTTTTTTTTTGGTGCCAAGACACTTGAAACGCCTTTCAGGTGCTGAAACATTGCCAGCCACTTCTGCCACTGTGGCATGTGATGCACACTGCTCAGAAGAATTATTTCAATAGAGTTCCCCAGTCCTGCAAGACCTATGTTTATAACTCTTTTCTTGGCTCTACCCTTTAGTGCTTAACTCTATCAGCTCTCATTATTACAACAGATTAGGTTAGTAAATCCTGACAGCCTGTAGAAAAATAGTTTGAGACACCACACTATCCATTCTGCTTTTCCTGATACCACAGGCTGCTCTGTAGAAGAGCTGCAGCTGGGAAGTTCTGTATTTGCCTGTTTTAAGGGGGGTCCTGTATTGATAAATAATGCTGTTCTTACCACATGATTTGACTTGGCAGACAATGAATCTGTCCCGTTACATTGCTGTGCCATCATGTCTCACTGGGCTCTGATAAATTACTGAAGCAGGTACACTCTTAAAAGCCACCTGTGAACCTCTGACGGTACATATACAGATCTCACAGGGTGAGCTTCAGACACCAAGGTGCTCAGCAGCAAAGGGTCATATGACTCATTTAACAAATTAATTATTTATACTGAACTTAACCTATATGCAGAGGTTGCTGCGTAGTTCAATTGCATTAATGATGAAGGGATTCTCTTCTAACTCCTAAACTACATTTATACGTAGTTTATAAAATAACTATTCCATTTAATGAGTGTTGGTCTTTATCAAGGAAAAAAAAAAAAAGCCAAACCAAAAACCCCAACAAATCCACCCTAAATCAGCACCTCAATAAATGCCAAAACAGTTTGAAAAACAACTGTGGAAACAAACAAAGCAATAACCAGTTTAGATATATAAGTAAGGGGAAAAACACAGCCTGCTATCTCTTTTTGTATAAAAGCAGAGGCAAAGGTAAAGTAGAGACTTGATCAAGTCAGAATTAAGTAAATACTCAAAGAGGTCCATTAAAATAAGCCAAAAAAGAAGGGTGACTTTCTATTCATATTGAAGCCCACTGTAAACCTCATTTGGTCATCAATTTAATCTTTGTTTTGCCAAATCAGTAAATACAAACAGGAAACCAGCCCAAGCCCAATCAGACTTACAAAAAATACTTCAGGTAACTACTCTGTGGTTACTGCTGGGTGCCTCAGGAGCGAGGGACACAAGCAATCAGACCTTACTGGCAAACAGGAGCTGTGCTGGACAGCAGTGAAAAGTCTGGCCAACATCCCCTCTGCACATCCACCTTACCAGATGATATTAGTCTACATACCTTAATTTTTCATTTTCAAGTTAAAGTAAATGATAAAATCTCCACGGTGAAGCACAAAGTTGAGATGGTTACCATCACTCTACACCAGATTAACCAAGCACAGTTAATCAGAGCAGTCTGCACATTTGAAAAAGTAGTTATAAACCAGAGATAAGTAAATATATATCCAGTAGAGTCAACTGCTTTGTTTATATTTTGTATGACCCACAAGATGTGTCTAGAAAAGACTCACAGCAGGAAAAACAATAGAGAGCTCAGACAGCTAATTAATACTGCAAATTTAACTTTCACCCTAACACACCACTCACTTATTGTTATCTGCTCTCCATCAAGGAGTAGATGGTGACAGTTCTCAAGCATGGCTAGTAAATTATTTTCATTTTGTCTTTTCCCTCATAAACAAAACATCACAGTGACAGAAGCTGCCTGACCTACTTTCTAAGAAAGAGATTTCCAAAGAAGAATATCCCCTCCTCCCATTATTCCTGATTACTGCTCTATTTATACCTCCAGTATGTACAAGAGCACACAAACTAGCTACTAAACTGATTTGCATGTTTTCTCCACTGTGTCACAGATGTTTAAAATTAATCTCACTTATTCTTTCCCTAGATTATGTATTTTAAGGTATCCATATACTCCATAAGTAGAGAGCAAGCCCCACAAGTGTAGTGAAAACATACACAGACATACAGACATATCTAGTTTATCACTTATCCCAGTGAGACCCTTCTTTTCCCCAGATCTCAGGGATCTACCAAACTTTAAGACTCTAAAAAAGAGCTCTGACAAACTTCCTGAGAATATCACAGAAGTGAAGTAACCTCTTGAAAAAGCCTGTCTTCTCTGTTTTTTAAATAATTTTCTTAAATTAATTTTTTTCACTTATGAACAGCTATGAGTCCTGAAGCTGTAAAATCATGCTATGCCATGGGGCTTGCCCTTGCAACCTCAATGTCAGCTTGTGCTGAGCAGCTACAGATTCACAATGGCTAGCCTTGTTTTATCTTTGCCTTTTGTTTCCTCAGATGCCTGTTCCTTCAATTTTCCTGCACCTTGAGACCCTCTGAAACAAGAACAACCTTTTCCTGTCAAGCATGTGCCAGGCCACAGCAACTACCATCCCCTCAGTGGAGTCAGGGAAGTATGATCTCTGAAATGAAGTGGGTTACAGCCAACAGAAAGGTTCCACATGCTTGGAAGGAACATTTTTTTACCAAAATAAACGTACTTTGAAGCTCTTACTTCTTATGCTTAGTACAATTCCTCACATGATCTTGGTGGCACATGAAGATTCACACTATATCAGTTAATCATGGATAATGGGTTCATTGGAATCCCCATCAATACTAAATGGGTGGGGGTAAAAATGATGGTTTATTGGTTTTTAACTGACATAACACAACAATCCTCTCTGGGAAAAACAATGCAGTTTTACAGTTAATTTAATGTAAAAGCAGGGTGGATTTAATTAGCACAGTGAAAAAAGCATTCACAGATTTTAACATTATTTTGGGACACTGCAAAAATTAACATGGACATGGGAAACTGACAAAAACCTCCATTTTCAAAAACTTACTGGAAACTCACAGTTCCTAAGAATGGGCAAAATGTTGCTGGGAGATAGTGACCTCTGTGCTGCCTGGGGCTCAGGCACAGGGGAGGAAGGAAATGGGGAGCACATTCAGCTGCAGCATGGAATGAGCTCTTCTCAAGTCTGGTGATACAATGCTGTTCCTGGCTGGAACCTGAACCACAAAACCCGTTTTTCTTCTCTTGGTTGATTTCCACCTATCACATCAGGAAAATAAAACCTTAAGGGTAAATTAGAGAATTTGAAAAAATATATTACAGCTCTGTAGTTCATCAAGTCTGAGAAGTGATAAATTCTTCCAGCAATTTAGTCCAGACCAAGTACAGGCAGCTTTTAAAGTGTGTTGTATCAACACATTCGAACTAAAGCATTCTTTGCAGCAGACTAACCAGATAATGACAAATTTGCACATGAACATTGGTGTCTTGCTTTGACTTTCTTCTCCTACATGACAAATTTAAGAAAAGGGAGAGGAAAAAGAGAGAAAAAGTAAAAAAAGGTTTATTTCAGTCATTAAATAGTTAGGAGCTTATAAGTAATCACACAGTGTATAATCATGAATTCAATCCAAAATGCATAGAACACTGGGAGCAAAAATAAAAGTCAAACATAATCAGAAACTCAGTAAACAATGATATGGCTCACAGAAATGTGGTATAAAAGCAGCTGCATAAAACAGTTTATAAGCAAGGTTTATAGCTTTATTTAACCAAATAGAGAGGGAAGTCAATGTTAGCAGTCTCATAATACTCTCTGAGGTGATAATAATCCGACAGCATTATTTATCCTCTGAAATAACAATGACTCTTTGTGAACAGCTGAATTAGCTGTTATCTTGTAAACTGCCCAGGATCACAGACATATATGTAATAGCAGAGGATGCACACAGCCTTCCCATGGATAGCCCTGCAGTTACAAGCACCTTCTATCTTCCACCTGTGTCATCCACAAAAGACTGGGAGCACTGGTCATCATCACTCCATGTGCAGTCACTGTCCATCAGAAATAAACATAGAAATTAAGTCACCCCTTGTGAATCATTTCTCCCCAGGCTCTAGGTCTTCTGGTCATAAAATTTTGTATTAGAACTTTAACAAATATGGTGAAATTGTGCTTGAATCGGCTCAAGGTTATATATTTGCCAAACAAAATAAATTCTTTGAGTATTCTTGCTCCACAGATGACTCACATTCAGAACTAAATCCTGCACACAATTTTTTTATGGCCTTGTTTGAAGTCAACATAAAGCTGACTTGCAATTTAAATTACCTCCAAATCTCTTTTGGCAAGAACAACTTTCCATAGTAACAAGAACTATTCTTTAGAGACCAGATTTTCTAACACCAACACCTGAATTCATTTAATCTGAGCTTTTCAGACTCATTGCCGTCACCTGCTGTTGATGCTAATGTGCTGCTTCAGGCTGTTGCTGGAAAGTTTGATGCCTCAATTCTCACAGGATTTATCACTTTGAGGCAGGTCCTTCACTTCCTCTCCCCTAAGTACAATAACATCCACAAATCCTCTCTTCTTAAAAGCCTTCAGCCACTCTTTCATAGTTGTGTAGCTGGACAGCACATAAAGCAATAAAATGATTTCCCTAACATAAAAAATGATCTCTCCTTTTTTCCAATGTTGCAAAGACAAAATATCAACAATCTTTCAGTTAGGAAAAGGTGGATCATGAGATATTTCAAATACCTGTAGTGTTACCTATTTCTAAGCAGAATAATTTTTTCCAGGCATTTGAAGCAAAGCCACCTGGAATAGGGAGCACAGTAGCTGGAGCCAAGCAACAGTACAGCTTAGAGGAAGAATTAAGAGAATGAGAGACTATATAATTGAAATTATTATAAAAAAGATTATAACACCAGATGTAAGCTGAAATCTGACTGATAACCCAAATTGACACAGTTTGTTTTATTGGTACAAGTATTTAAATTCAACCATAGTGTTATTTCTCACTCGAGATGTTTCAGCTTTAAAGCACAACACTGATTAATTAGAACTACACAAGAAAGTCTTGTATAATGGAGTCAGAACATTAACTTCACTTGGCTGAAGGTGAGTCTTGGGCTGTAAGTATTAAATCCTGACAAGAGCTATATTCTCCAATGAGAAATAATTTCTGCACCACTAAAATGCCCACATTGCTCTGCTGAAAACAGTGACTATTTAACAGAGCACCAAAACATCAGTTTCACTGAGTAGAGGAAATGAAGACTATCTACTACATATGAGTCAACATTTTCCAGTAAAATGTGGAAAATGGTTCAATAAGTCTTGCTTCTTGTGATTTTTTTTTTATTTAAACAAACTCCTCATTTTAATAAAGTTAACATTCTGTTTACATATAAAAATGCATCAGGTAGCATGCAAAATGAAAAGTGTGTTATTTCTGTGAATGTCAAACCACTCAGTAACTATCATTATGAGGCACCTCTTGTGTACCTAAAATGAACAATCCATTTGAACAAGTGTGGTTGCTCCACAGATGCAATTACTGCATCTCCAACAAAATAAAATTAACTGTGGGAAGCATTGGGTTCTTCAGGATTATCCTGTGTTCTTTAAAACAGGAAATAACAATATTGAATGCACAGACAATTACCCAGAGGGTAATATATCCCCTTCTATGATAAGTATCTAACACAGATATAAGACAAGAATTGTCTTCTGAATTTTCCTGCCTCTCCCCATGGAAAACTTAGAAACACCCATGAATCCTACCTTTATTACAAAGAACTGAATAATAAGAGACACACAGTAATGGCTTCCGATTTCAGATAAAGAGTGCAATTAAATATATATATATTTATATATATATTTTTAAATGAAAGATTATTTTCCAAGTTTGCCATTCTCCTTTTCTTTTACACTGAAACAACTTATTCTTTTTAAAAATGCCTCTGTATAATTTAAACTATTATTTCCTCTTCTTATGTATGTGCACATTTATATATATGCAGAGACAGCGTATCAGAAAATACATACAGGACATGAAATTAAGATGTAAAACCGTACATTAATTCTTAGAGCATTGAATATTGTGTCTCACCAAGACATTAGTAGCAAGTATTTAAAATCAGTACTCTGAAGTATCCAAATTGTTTCCGTATTAGCATGGAAAAGAACTACTTTTGATAACCTATTTACTGCCTCACTTAAGCAAATGATGTAGCAGAAAAATTTAACTTTCCCAAGAGAAATGCTTATACATAAAAATGTATAGCCCAAATTAGTAGCTACAAACTGCTGTAAAATGCACTCAATTCACATAAAACAGAGTCAGAAGACATGTTTTATGTAAAGCTCAAGGAGGCTGTATAATACAAAGGGAAATAAAATGAGAGGAAAGCTAGTAAGTATTACATAGTTTTACAAAAGGCAGAGAAGGACACTAAAGTGCTTTTTTTTAAAAGCAACACCACAGAAGATACTGAAAGTTATCAGGATCTGAGCTGGTTTACTCCAACTTTAATTTTCTAGTAAAAAAGGATATCAAAGGGCATATCACTGAAATCAGTGAGTCTGAAAAGGTGATTATCTGCAAACATTAGTAATTCTATCAGAAAATATGACTGATGTACTTGTGAAAATCTGCACTGATATAGTTTTGATCTCATTTAGATAGTTCTATCCAAGCTAACAAATTGCCAATATCTAGATGGTGAAAATTATTTGACAACAATAAAAGGAAAAAAAAACCAAACCCAAAACCCCCCCAAGCCTTACATAAAATTCTGAATAAATTTACTCAGATTTAATACAAACCTCATCTCAAAGCAATGAATGCAAAATTGAACTGTGGATGCCTGTTGTAACAACATGAATTAAACTTATGAATTTCATGCCTCCCTTTCTCAAGTACTTAATTAGTTTTTGAATGCCTAGATTTTGTTTCCCAGAGCTGAGAAATAAAAATTGCTTGTCAGAAGCTCTGTATTCTTTACCAGTTTCCTCTTTCCAACATTTTTGCTGTTGCTGATGCCAGCTACAGGAATAATCAGTTAGAGGAGACACAGACACCGTGCAGTGATTCTTACCTGCTTTCCACATTGTGATTTGTGAAGGCACTTTTCACATAAGTCTTAAGATAATATCCTTAATTTGGGTACACATACTTAAAACTACTCTCTGCTATTAGGTAAACTATACAATAACATTGATAGTAACATTGACAATAATTAAAAATAAAATGAGAAATTAATTCTTACCTTATTTTAAAGGCAAGTTTCAGCAGCTTATGTTTTTCAATAGCTTCATTGGTGACCTGCTGAGTGCACAAGAGGCAACAACTGACAGTAAATTAGGGGGAGTGCTGACATAGGTGGTGGCAGTGTCTCTAGCTGGGAAGATGTTTGCACCCTTGAGGTTTATGCCAACAAAAACCTCATGTCCTGCCCCAGGTGCCAAGGTGGGTTCATGTCACACAATAACCCCCAGCAGGAGTAGGGACCAGGTGTGGAAGGGATGCGCAGGAGCCCTAGCAAGGGCAGAAGCCACATCTGCCCTTATCTGGGTGGGCAATGTCCCTGGACATACAGTTTTTAAATATCTCATTATTTAATATCTCAATATCTTATATTATTTATTATAGAATTATGCCTACATCAAAAACTATTTCCAACATCTGTATATAATACGAAGCTTCAAAATAATAAGAAAGGAACTCTACCTGATGTATATGAAAGAACAAATAAAAAAAATACTGATTTCTTTAAGCAGCATACTTTTTTTTTTCCCCAGAAGGCCCTACTGAATCACTTCTGTGACAAATCTGGGAGTTATCAAACTCAGATATCTCTGGGATGTTGGAAGCAGTGCCCAATTCCAACAGTCAATGTCCACCATTTAGGAGATGCGTGTATTTAGTTTATCTTTAGAAGAAACCAAGTTCCACTTTCTAGGCATATTATCCAGTGATTAATCCTAGGTAATTTTTAGGTCCTCAACTCTTGTAAGCAGTATCTTTGAAGTCAAGCTAGGTATCCAGAATTAAAACTGTGTAATTGATTACACTGTAAACCTGTCTGCTGTGCAAGTCAGAAGTGCAGGCAGGCAGGAGAGGTGATGTGCATGTGATGGCATGTGTCTCCTCCTGACACGCCAGCCACACCAAGAAACAGGAAAGAACATCTGGCAGCAGATTTACCTAGCACTTACAGAGGCTGAAGTAAGTAAAATTCTTTGGTGAATCCCCAGAACTCATCTGTTGCCACCAAGAAGAACCCAAGAGAAGTGGTGAGGATGCAGGGGCTGGCATCTCCTGACCTCCAGACGTGGACAAAAGCAATGTTGGCCAGATCACCTGGACACGTGCCAGTGTGAGACCACAAACCAGTGAACTCAGTTACAAATTGTCTGAAACAAGCCACCTCTCCCTTCCAAGTAGCATCTCACTGAGCTACTAAGCATTGCACTGATTCCCTGCAGCTCCACAAGGTTGAACTTGGAGGAGAGGATGCTCTGCTGTTTGAGCAGTGTCATGGCTGATACAGCTCAGCTTGATCACACATCATTTAAACTCTTCCAGCTTTCCAGGATCCACCCCTGTCAAACTGGTAACGTGGTTGATAGTTCTGCAAGTTCTGTCCTACATCTTGATTATCCATTGGGAACTCTACCTTCAGAGCAGGACTATTAAAAAAGCAAACAAGCAAACCAAACCAAGCAGATCTTAAGCACTCAATATATTCTTGATATATATTCAAGATATATATTCTCAATATATTCAATATATTCTTGTATTATTTTTTATATTCTTGTATTCTTTTATTATTTTTAATGAGAATGAAACCCACAACAAACTAGTTAATATGCTAATAAAAAATCTCAAAAACCAGTTTGCTAGTGTTTGCTTGTGGTGTTTTGTTTTTTTTTTACCCTAACAAAACTTGTAAGCTCTTAGTCTTTTGTAGAAAATGGCTGCTGTTGTTTTTTTACAGTAGCACAGTAGAAAAACTAAAAATTAAATATTAATACATTGAATATATTTTCAAGCAAGCTTGCTCAAGCTTTAAACCCAGCTTTTTCTTTAAGAGCCTGCTGCAGTTAAAAGAGTATAGAATTTAAACAGTAAGATTACCATAGAACCTCTTCTGATTCCAAGCAGTTTTAAAAACTCATGATGTTTTTTAAATGCAAAAATTTCACAGAAGTAGTTACTTGGTACAAATAATTCATGAATTCAGAAGAAAATTATGCAGGAATTCAAAACTTTAGAGAAAGTGAAAATATTTTCTCCATTCAGATAAAGAAATTGCTTGTAGCAGTTAATTTAAAGCCAATTCCTGTCACACTCACATTAGAAGGACGCTCTTTAAGAGAAAATAAAATGACACACTGATTCATTGACTAGCAAGTTTATCAGGACATACTGATAGAGAATCATTAATCAAGTCTCCCTACTAATAGAAAATCATTAGAACAAAGCACATCAGCAGCAATGCCTCTCCAGTTATCGGGCTTTTCTTTAACCAATACCTAACCTTGAGGCCAGTTCCTCAGTAGCTTTCAAAGTTTCTGTGACATAATTTATTCAAGACTCTTGACATAGTGCAGTCCTTCAGTATCACAACATCAGCTTGAAAATGAAGTACATAAAGGTGTAGGGAAACAAGGGCAAAGGGGAGTTCTTGCTTTGTTTGCATGTACTGAAGCAACATGAGTTTAAATTCACCCAAACCAGAAGTTTTCAAGACAAATGTTAACATTATTTCTTTGTTTCTGCCTATTAGCAGCAGGAACCTCAGTTCGGGATAAATCTAAGTAGGACTGGGATTACTTTAAGAAATAATATATGCTTCATTTTGATTTTTTCAGTATACCTGCCATGCCATTTATTCTGTCATCAGAATGGCTTCAACAAAGCCTGTGATGTGTTTGGACAGCCAGACTAGCAGGTGGCACAGATGGAGCCAGGCTCACTGAATCCACCTGTGTGAACTCTGACGGAGCAATGCTCTAAGCAAAATAACTGGCAGTCTTGAGAACCCTGGGTATTTCCACAATAGGCAGGAAGCAATGGAAGTAATAAAAACTAGTTTTGATACTTATTAATGATGCTTTACAGTTAAAATGGAGCACTTCAGTCACAACACCATCTGTAAACTGTGAGGTGCCTCCAGCAGAGAAGCTGAAACGAGTTCAGGAGCAGAACCAGACAAAACACAAACTTCCATTGTTCAGTGATGGTACAGGAGGTTTCAGTACATGATTTTTGACAGATGGTTTTGGGTGGAGAAACTGACATACAGGGCTAGACTTCTTCCATGTTTTCTTCTCATTACCCTTTTTTTCTTATTTCCTCTTTTTCAAGTCAGGTAATAGAACGGTAATCTTACTTAGCAGCTGCTGCTGTTGTTTCTTCAAGTGGTTATCTCCAAAACACAACACTCAGAAAATACAGCTGGTAAATATTAGGAATACCTGCTATGTTGTTTTTGTTTTTGTTTTTTGTTGGGCTTTCTAGAATTATTCAGTCTTCCAAATAAATTAAGGCAATTCTGTACTAAAAAGTCCTTTGTTATTTTTGTAACTTAACATATGGCCTGAACCACTTTCCTTGTTTGTAGATATCCTGATCTTAAATGTTTTACATAGTATCTTCTCAATTACCATAAACATCTCCCAAACAGCACCTGCCTTCTGTTCACTATGGCTTATTTTTCACCCTATGCTAATTGCATATTGAGTATCTTGAAAAAAAAATTTCCTTTCAACATTAAAATGCTATATGGATTTTCTCAATATATAGCAGACAAATAAAATTTCCACTTTTTATTGTTTGTTTTGTTTACTGTTTGGCTTGGTTTGGTTTTTGTTATCTGGGGTTGGGTTTTGTTTTTGTTTTTTTTTTAAATCTCTGTGCTTTTCAGCAACCAAAAGACCCGTCCAAAATTGGTATCTGTTGGTCTAAAGCAGAATGAAGATCAGAATACACTCAACAGCATGCTGATATACAATTCTGCATTTAAAGTACTTCTTCCGTATAAGACATTCTATTTCCTTTTCATACAAGTTGTCAAATCCCACTATGTCCTCTAAAATTATCTTACACCTTTCTCTAATAGGTTTCCCTGGTCTATCTAATGGGGCATAATGAGGTGGGGAGAAACTAGGAATATTATCATTATTATTTTACAGATTTTAAATATATTCTACTGCTTGAATTTTGTTTCTTCTCTTGCAGAGTTCGAATTTGATGAGCAAAGTTTACTTATCCTCTAGATATCATTCTGCAAGCTACTGTGGTCAGGGCAGAAAATCCTCTAGGTTTCAAATCCTGTGTGATGGCACTCAGTTTACTTCCTGATGCTCACTTTAGCTTTCCTCTGGTTAGAAAGAAGCAGTGGAGTAACTTGCTGACCATTTGAAAACCTATAGGAGCCCTGAGTGGATACAGAAGTGAGAGGAGGATGCCCTTACACATGGTACATCCTTATTGCTTGAAGATATTGATTGCAAAGAGGAACAATTCTAACAAGAACGCCAAAGCAGGTTTTTTTTTTAATTGTCAGGACAATGTATAATGACATTTCTGAAATAATTGAAGACATCATCACACCTTTTAAGTCTGGCCACAAGGGAAACACGGTGGATTGGAATGGATTTTGTTCTCCTGCTGGTGTACACAGGAAATAAATGCAGTAAAATGGCAATAAAATGTAGTGTAGCAGGCATCTGCAAAAGGAGACAATCCTGCACTATTTACACGTATGGGATAGACAGTTTTCTCTGTTTAAAGAAGTTAGTTCTTCCATCAGACTTGCCACAAAGCCCTCATTTCATGATGAGTCAGTGCACACTCAGGATGTAAAAACAGGCTCAGAAATGTATGGCACATTGCTGATAAGGAAAAGGAGAAAAGGAAAGGTCAAGTCTTCGAAGAAAATCTGCTAATTTGGCAAATATAAAGCCTGGTTAGAGAACAATGCAGAACTCAGTAAATACCCAGGGCAATGTTTCACAGAACCAACAGATACTGGATAACCCATCAAACACTATCTCAGGTTTCTCCTCTCAAAAACTTGCAGGTGGAAACAAGCAAGGTGATGTTTTTTCGCTATTTATTTGGCTCCCTGGTTTCAGAGCTGTATGGTTACTACCTGGGAGACATAAAATTTGAAAAGCAAAGCCAGCTGAAATTGGTAACGGAGAATCAGGCAGAAAACGTCCCTCACAGGATGAGAAAATGTGCTACACAGCTGTCCATTCCCCAGTGTAAACACCCAAAAACAATAGTAACTGGTTTTGCCAGTGAACACCTCTTAACTACTTATATGGAACATTTAAATGCATCTTTCTATTACCAAGTGCAAACACACCTCTAGAAACTGCATTGCTTCTATCTTAGTCCATTACATCAATTAAACATATAATAAGAAGAGCCTTGACTAAAAACCTTATGGAATTAGGCAAATTAATATTTGCCTCTTCCAGTCTCTTCACTTTTTTCACTACTTCTGCATCCTTCTAAGAAATATGGAGCAGGAAAGGAAAAATACCTTTCATATCATATCTTTTCCAACCCAAACACTAGACACAAATTTATAGGATAACAAACATTCACAGGCAAATTTTAACAGTGGCTAAGCAACAATTCCAGACAATTCAGTATAACCCATAACCAAACTCTGCGGTAAGAACCATATCTAAACCCTCAAAAAGGAGGAGTGAGAGAGTGAAGATTTTAACCTCAATTACCTAACCTGATTTTTGGAGAGGAGGGTGAGCTGCAACTTCTGTTGTGTTAAGGAGTAGTCAGAGGAACGTTCTGATGCCCAAATTTGGTTTGTAAATGTGCTTAGGCAAATGAACAACGAGTGCTTTGGATCTCATTATCATATGTCTGAACGCAAAAAAATTCAGTTATAATATGAGGAGCCTTGCTTTCAATATTATTGATTGTACTTAACAGTGCTCAGAGATAATATAATCAGATTAATTGTAGGCACAAAACAGAGAAGCAGTGAAAAAAAAAAAAACAAAACTAAGAAATTATTTCCAAATATTTTCTCCAATTAATTTTCTTACTTGGCTTTTATAGTATATTTGCAACACTGTTACAGTTACCTTATTCTAAAGTACACTGCAGTATGTATCTGATCAAAAAGAACATTTGGTTGGAATCTAATTTGAACTAGACACACTAAATGAAGGTGAAGATGTTTTCAAGCCGAAGGGAAAGACAACATTTCAAGTTGCCTATCAGAATTTTGCATTGCTGTTAAATAATCCAAAAAGAGAAACGTTATATATCTATATATCAAACAGCTTACAAAAAAAAAAAAAAAGGGCTTTATGTAGTCAGTAAATTGACAATACTCTTAATCCATGTGAAAATAATGGGAACAACATCCAACGTGGGTCACTGAAAACTTTTAATTCCTTCTCTAAAGCATTAAATATATACATACAGAAGCAAAACTCACCATGGACACGGATGAGGAGAAGTATATATCATGTTTCAGACGACTGTGTATCATCCAACTGGTAGTCCATTATACCATCGGCTGATGATGAAAGGTTTTGCCATAACCATAAAGATCTTAAAAAAAAAGTAAATAGAAAAGTCAAAAGATCATCACACACTGAAGAAGTTACAACTGCATGCTCCTTATTTAAAACAGTTTCCCTGTTTTTAAAGCATACTTTTAAAACAACAATAACAAAAGAGCCTGTTCTACATCATCAACATCCAGCAAGAGGAGGATGCACATTCTCTTACAACCACTTCAACAGTATTTGCTCAGATACTTCATTTGCAGTTATTTAACATATTTTTTGACTACCAGCTGACTTCAGAATTCATGTACTTTTTCACTGTTGTTTAACAATGACACTTGTATGCATTGGCAATTTCTCAAAACACTATTTTTCAAGTGTTATTTTCCTTTTTGTTTCATTTATGCAGGACTCCACCACACGTTTTCTACCAAAACATAAAATCTGCATGCCAAAATTGATTACAAAGGTGGGTGATGGGGATGACTGCTGCACGTGGGCAGGCAGCTGACAAAGCCAACACTTCTAATACAAGATACACGACTCAACTTGGGTTAATGGCACATGCAGAACAAGGGACACCCACCATCCCATCAACAGCAACTATGAATTCCCTGTTTCTCTTTTGCTAAACACAAAGGCCAGAGTGCTGCAAAGCCTTTTTGAGGCTCTGATCCCCAGAGCTGCATTTTTAAGCATTGATGATTGACAGAACAGCAAGAGAGGTTGATTCTAGGCCAAGTGGCTGTATAGCACAGAAGCAAAAGCCAATGGAGTTTCACTAAAAAATTTATATCAGAAATTTTCAGGAATCTTGTTTTCTCTCAATCCTTAGTAGACCTCCTAGAAAGACTTTTTATACAGAACTATTTTTTCATTGTTCTCAAAGTTCCCAGAAAATGCTACAATTTTAACTAAAACACTGGCTTAAACCAGAAAACCTGACAAATTTGGGGTTCTTGAATTTTGTGGTTTATGTTTGTTTGGGCTGGGGTTTGCGTGTTGGTTATTTGTTATTGTAGTTGTCTGGTCAGTGGGGTTTTTTTTGGCTTATGTTTGCTCAAAGCAAAAAGGGATGGGAGGCTTCCACCACACTAGATGTATCCCATTTCAATAGTTTCAGATTAAAATATTTCCTCTCAAAAGAGGCTTTCAATTTTAATTATATTTAATGCCAAATCTTAGGTTAAAAGAAAGTTAGGATTAAAGTGAAAACGTAACCCCAGCACAGTGGTTCCTCTCTCATGGAACTCTTTTTAAGTCAGATGTTCCAAAACACACTTTTCATCAGATAGAGAATGAGATTTCAAGAGATTCCAGGGATCTCTCTGAAGTGAGGTTTTACATTTTCCATAGAACTGCAAAGAACTTAAAAGTGAAGAAATTGATTCTCTTTTCACCTGTTATGAAAACAACTTAGATAAAATGAATATAATTTTATGATAGACTATTTTTGTCTTCATCAATCACATTTTTTTTGTGTTCTAAATATTTTTCTGTACTCATTTTCTAATGCTCTTTCACAGGACAAAATTATGTATTCTCAAGTATAATAAGGCTTTTTTCAAACAATCAGGAACTTTTAGCAGGTCCTACAACAGGCTACTTATTGCTGCTGCATCTCACATCTCTGCTATCTTTTCAGCACAAATGAACAAGAGTGAGGAATTGGTCCAATCCAAGAAAAAGATGTGAAAAACTTGTTTGGTTTTTTTTTAGGCAGGTCTGTTTTCTCTCCTTAGAATACTACCAAACTCAAAGTACTACTGTAATGAAGTACACAGGGGTAGGCACAGAGTAAGACAGTTATTATGTGACTACATTAGTATTTTAAACCAGTATTTCATGTTCACAGCTTTGCTATGTCAATGCATTATATGTTGGTTTTTAAAACAAGCTTTAAAAATTTTAGGCTTTCTAGAGAAAAAGACAAAATGAAATTCATATAAAACATGAAAAATATGTAACAGAATCAATACAGTTATTTGGGGTCTTTTACAGGACATTATCTTTTTTTTTTTCCTTCTCAAAGCCTGCAAGAACCATACCTTTATCACAAGCTCTTTCCAGAACTTATTTAGAGAAAGTGATCTGTTATTTCATTCATCATTTTCAGCTGTGCACCTATGACAAGGCACCAGCCTAGCCCTGCCAAGACAGTAAGGTGGGCAATCAGATAATTAGTTTTCCCTTGAACAGACTTAGAATCCACTGAAGGACTTCCTTCCAGGTGATGAAAGAGCTAAGAAAAACAAAACAATAACCCCAAACAACAACATTAAAACTAGGCAAAAACCTGTAAAGTTCAGCATCTCAGAAAACTGAGCAGACAGTTTCCCACTCTCCTAGTTCTTTCCTCCAAAAAATATAAAATTAATGTGAGAAATCAGAGCCTTTTTTTATATTAGCATATCTTTACTATAAAGCAGTATATTCTACAAAATTTTCAGGAGCTTTGCAGGTTCCTCTTTGCAGTGTGAGAAGCTGTAGTATGTAGAAAGCCATCAATGTGCACAATGAACAGGGCCTGGTAAGGTGGCTGCTGCAATTGTATTATAATTTCTGAAGAGCAACATCTTTGTTTAAATAATTACACTGCTGTAACTTGGAGGTGGATGCTGTTTAAAGTGAATGCACTCATATGTCAGTGGACTAGCTGCATAGAGAGGATCAATCACTGTGACTGTCAATACAAGAGAACTGACTTGCTGCTGGGAAGTGCAAAGTTATTAAAACGTTTTAGCAGAAGCCCCTGACCATCATTCAGTCATATGAGTGAAGGGTTTGTCTCACAGGACTAGATTCCTGAGCTGCACTTAAGGATGCTTTAGTGACCAATGTAAAAAGCTGGAAATGGTGTTTACACATTCTGCTGACAGCCTTAATCCGTCAAGAAGATATCTGCAGAGTCAAAACAATACAAGTTTTGGCTGTCCTGTGGTATTCTGACTGCCCATAAAATAAAAAGCCATAAAAAGACTTCGATGTTTTCAAATACTTTAGAGCATGAAGGAAAAAAACCCAAACTTTGCCAGGACTAACATCATTGTATTTTTTTGAATATGCACAGAACCAAATACAGTATTACTCCCTACAAAGAAGCTTTTTAAGGAAGGTATTGGATATTAACAAATATTTTAAAAGTGACAGAACACCTGAAATACAAACAACTAAAAATCTGCTCGCTGTAGCCAGAGTCTAAACCTTCATGCAGCTCCTGCAAGACCAGCAGTACTCCAGCTACAGGGACTGGCACTAGTACCCACCTCAGCACCAAGGGCAGGCTGCTTCCAGAGCACAGCCTCTAAGGTCCATAAAGCACAAAAAGAACGAATCTGAGAAAGAAGTAAAAATTCTATCCTAGATTCACGTCTCAGAAATGTGGAAAGAGTTTTAGGCACGTCTCACTGTCACTGCCACAAAAGCCTTTCTAAAAGCCGGCAATTTCCTGAGCGTCTTATGCAGCTACACAAGCACCCAGACAGAACGCGACTGAGCAATTGATTTCATTAATTAGAAAAGTTGCTTTGGAGGAACTGAACATTACTGACAGAAGCAGTTTGCAAGCATTGTTCTCTAATGAAATCTAAACTGTCATTTCAACAAAGGCAAAGAGGTTTTTTCCTAACGAGCAACCTGCACTGAAAACTAATGAGAAGCCGTAGGTATTTTGCTGCCCTTCCCGCTCGGTGAAAGGCAGATCTCCAATGGCCAATTGCAAATGGCTCAGCTTGTACAGATAAAATTAACAAGTCACTCGGACACCCTTTATTGTCAGCTGACACAAGCCTGTCCCAGGGCTGCTGATCTGAAGGGGCAGAGCGGAATGTGGTCACTCCCACAGCCTGCCTCTGCTGCTCTGCACGGTGCACGTTGGAGACACGCTCGGATGCTGGATACATTCATTTTCATTCCTTAAAAGTGCAGCACAGAGGAGCACGCTTTTTTGTACCTGCATCTCTAATTGTAAGTAGAATTCCTGACTCCTTTTCTTCTTTAAATCAGTCAAACCAGTGGTTACTACCTGGTATAACACAACGACAAGGAAACACAAAAACCCAGCAGTGCTGCCAGCTACACACTGTGCAAAGCAGGATGGGCACGCCGTGCGAATGCATACAAGTGCTAAAGAGCTTTCCTGAAAAAACAGGGAAGCTACATGTGGTTTTCAATCATGGGCTATATTCAAACTGATTGGTATTTATACAGTTTTCCTTATTTAAATGGAAACTTCTCATCAGGTTTGGTTCTACTAAAATTTGTATCAACAACATGCTAAAAGGCAGTTGATTATTCAAACACACAGAAGAACAATAATATATGAATTTTTTACAAAAAAAAAAACCTGGATGAATTTATCCCCTCAAAATGATCAAAGCTGGACTTTATTCAAATGACCAAGAATTTTGGCCCCAAACAACTTGTTCTAATCAAATTTTGTTTTATGTTATGAATATATAACATTTTAAACCGTGTAATAGCACATTATTGCTTGAAACTCTCAAGTTTGTTTTAAGAGTGAGACCTTATAACAACATCTAATGACTCCTGATAAATGATAATGAGTCTTTTGGTCTTTAAACAAACTGTACTAGCCACTGACCTATTTTCGAAGTTTAACCAATTCACTTTGGACTTATAACAAAAAAAAAATCTGCTATTCAGAGGAAAAAGAATATGATCTTCCATTAAAACACTATTTTCCAAAAAGAAAAAAATGTAGAAAAAAAATTGAACGAAGCTGCACTTGAAGCACATTTAATTAAAAACACATCTGGCACTATGAATTAAAAAACAAAAATTAAAAAATTCTGGTTATTGGAACCAGTCTCCACCTCCATCATGAAGGGAAGACTGCTCTGAGAGCAGAGGCTCTAAGCTGAGTGCAAAAAGACTCAGATGGTACCAGAGGATGAAGTAAAAATATTGTTGTGGATTCTCTTCACTGTGTGCACAGTTTTAGATTGTACTTGTGTCTTACTGTCATTGCCACAAAGACCTTGCTAAAAATTGGCAATTTCCTGAGTGTCCTATGCAGCTATACAAGTATCAAGAAGGAATACAAATTAATAATTTGCACAAAGAATTGTCTGACATTAACTTTCCAAACAACTCATTTTCACTCAAAGGAAGAAATTCTGAACACTCCACTTGTAGCAGAGCAAGTGAAACTATGAAACATAATTTACATTTCTCTTGCACCTTTCTCTGCATTTTTCTCATAGAGATCCCCCACCTTGCTATATTCTCACTCAGTGTTTGTAATGACTTTAAGGCTATCTGCCTCAACTCTTCAACACTGTGTGATATATAAAATTATTTATGATTATATTGTAATTTATTAGAAATTTCTAGTAATAAATTGTTTTCAAAGCATGTATTTGTATCCTCATATTATATGAGCCAAATAATATTTCCAGGAACTAGAAAAATTCCCATGCAGCCTGTTGTGCTACATTAACACTTAAATGTGCAGTTTTTCTGTACAATGATTTTTGCACAAAAGAATTTCTCCACAAAAATTAGCACCTTTTGCCTGTGTGAGATGTGAATAAAGTAGAAGAACAAATTATCAAGTCAGAAGTGATGGCTTGAACATATATTCTATCATTTAGAAATAATAGTTTAAAAAATGTAAAAAAAAAACAAACCAAAAACCCCACAAACAAACAAAAAAACAACCATAAAACCACAACTCCTTAACCAGGAGATAATCCTTAACCAGGGCTGATTGTGGATGGAGTTTGAAAGCAGAATCATCTTATTCCCACAAAGTAGCAATAACGTTGTTGTTAGCATGTGCCCTCAAACCCAATCTTTTAGTGAAAAGGTACAATAAAGCTCTACACAGATCAGTGATATCATCACTTGTTAAAAAACAAATAAAACACAAAAAACAAAAAAACTCAACCTTTGAAATACTCCCTATGATATATCAATTATATTGTTATAAAACTTCTCTAGGAGAAATCAGGTTGCAGCAACTCCATGGCACCTCCTCCTTAATGCACATCAACACCAGCAATGTGGATTTGGACTCGGAAGTGAGGGGCTGAGACTGATTTTAACTTCTTCAGAAGTCACTCATCCTCCTCTACAGTAGTAGGAAGAGCACCCAACCTGGTGCAGAAAATACCCACTATGTACACTATTTGGGATTACAAAATCTGGAAACAATCCTGGTTTCTTTGAAGCAAAGGTAAATTTTAAGATGTGGGGTACAAACCAAAAGTAGTAAAAAACCCCCAAGGATCTTACAGATAGAGGTTCAGACTAGAAACACAGAGTGTTTCTCAAAGGATGAAGCAGGCAGCATTGCAGAGAAAATAAAATTAAAAACTAATTGGGAAGCAGTTAAAAATTGTTGCTACAGCACTTCATCTACTTTGTGGATGACTTACTGAACATTTCAAATGCTGATTTACCCTGAAACTTGCCTGTGATGTTCTAAGTAATTCACAGGACACCGGTTCAGAGTGCAAGTTTCGGGGAGAGAAAAGGAAAGAACCTCAAATCATGGAATATAGGAACCAAGAAAATTACATTTTTGTCTCTTGGGGAAGGGAGGCAGCTGGCCTATTTGTCAGAGCTCTTTCCTTACAGGTACCAAAGACAAAATGGAATCCCTGAGACACAGTCATCAAATTTTCTCATTTCTAGAACAACTGTATTGAAAGAAGGATCCTGAAAGTAGGAGTGAAATCATAAAAGATGAAAAGAAATCGAGTTACAAAGTTTCTTTTTTTTAAAAAAAAATCTATTTGCTGAAAATACTGTATTTCAAAATCACTAAGGACCAAGTAATTTTTTTATAATTAATAAGACATACAGTAGTCAAAAGAATTTGAGGTAGCAGAGAACATTCATCAGTTCACAATACTCTTTAAATAGCTGAGCAAATTAGTTGTCTTCTGTCACTAAGGCACAAGTACATATTGTACAAATTCCAGATAACCAAGTTACATTACTAATTTCTATATGGGCGATAAAACACAACACTTAAAAACCTTGTTTTATTACTGCTTTAGCATAATTCTTATTTTAACTTAACCCCAGGCACAGAGAAAGAGAGAGAGTGAGAAAGCAATGTTTTCCCTCAAAATTCTAGTGCTTTCCTAACCAAGATGTTGCTCACCAAATCTTAATTCTTTTTCTGCATTACTCTTGCTCTGTTACACTTTCTAGGAAGGTCCTTATTTTAGGAAATAAGAAGGGACAGAGAATATTTTTTCTGCCAATATGATCTAAACAAATAAGATAAAGAATTCAGATACTACAAGGATGTACTGTTCCCTATGTGGTAGCTTTATTAGTAATAATTATGAGAATAAGTTACACACAAAAATTATTCTAGAGAGATTAAAGGCTTGTGCTAAACTTACAAAAGCTATGACCTAAAGGCTAATCTTCAGATATTAAAAAAACTTACAAAAGGCAAAGAAGAACATACTGTATATGGAAAGATAATAATTTTATAAACTTTAATCGGATGTCTGAAGAAGCATATCACTCCTGTTTTGCTTCATTAGAACAGAAATTCGAAATGCAAATCAAAAGAGAAATCATAGTTTTCAGCCTTGATAGACTCCAACAGAAAACTCAGTAACTACTCTTTATCCCATACCTTTTCTATAGATGGGAGAGGTATAAATGCTTGCATAAGAGACAGGCATATTTATACACTCAAAAAACTCAACTCCTCAACCTCCCTTCTCTGTGGATTAACTTTGTTAATTCAGCCAGTCAGGCCATAGGTTTTTATGCCAATGGAATCTTCTGCTTTCCAAGACCCAGAAAGAATACTTCAGTAATTGCAAAAAATTGTACTTTCAGGGAACTCGAGGATATTTAGCCCAAAACCTGACTTTATTTCTTGCCTGGTAACCCAGACTTGAGTAGTTCAGCAGAGTTCAGTGGCCCGCATGCTCAGAAAGACGGCGGTGAGCACAGCAGCAAAGCCTCCTTCCTCTTGCTGTGGGCAGGCCAGCCAGTTTCTACCTGCACTCAGGAGATCAGGCAGTGTCTGAAGAAAACTGTGACACCACCCTTTGAACAGTAAGCACCACCAGCTACTGCCGAAAGTATTTGCTAACACCATCCTCTACCATCCTGCCTTTTCCCCATGCCCTCTGAAACAGGCAACTGCTGAAGAAGGAGAGCATGAAAACATAACATTTCATATCACTTAAAAGCTAACTCATCAGAAAGGAGAATGATTTCAAGGCTGGTAGAGGCTTAAAAGACAGGTTATTGGGTTTTTAGTACATTCTATTTCAAGAGCCATGACACAAAAAAAACCAAAACCAAACAAAAAACCCAAACAAAAACAAACAAAAAACAAACACCATCCCCAAAAAATTCAATAGAACATCATCAAACAAAAATGCTTCCATTAAAGCACAAGGTTCTTCTTTGGTCACAGTTCATCCCTTATTTTCCATGATCATTCATATAGCCACAGAACCATACATCCTTGTAACTGCTTTATACAGAATGACAGGATAATTGTGTTCTTAACCAACCCTACAAAAACTGTGATCCTACGAGAGAGAGTACAGAACACTTTTGCAACTGGTACCAAAATGGTAAGGGGGAAAACAAAAAGCAGTTATGACTGATAAAATATTAGAAATTGGACAATTAATTCCACTTAACAACTACAATCTATCTGTTGTCTCTCTTTGATTTTTTTTTTAATCAGATTACATGTAAAAAGAGATTTGAATTTCATTCAAGCATGTTCCAGAGCATGTGGTTTTCTGGAACTACAACTTTAAGAAAACCTCAGAACTGTGTTTTGTTTTGGTTTTTTTTTTCCTTAAGAGACATCCTTTTTGCGTGGAAGATGATTAACCATATTGTATTATCAATTCAAATTTCTTTAAGTAATAAAATATTCTGAAAAACTAGTATAAATTTTGAACACACTCAAAAAATTTGTTTGTTTCCAAAGAGTAAGTTATAGGGATGGATGGGGGAGAAATGGTTTCTATTTAGATTAGTGTTTGCTTAATTTTGTCTTTAAAAAAGAGTTGAGTTCTAGTTAAAAAAAACCTGTTAACTAAAATTTTGTTTTAAGTGTTTCATTCACATCAGCGTTCTGCTACTGCTGTTGTTTTTAATAAAAAGAATATTCTATTTCTAGACATTCTCCACAGAAAGCCTGTTGAACTTGGTATCCATTCATTTTGAAATAAAATCAATAAAGATCAATCAATACTATCTACAGCCATATCTGCAACAGTACATGACAATTCTGAGAGGGTGAGATCTAAAACACAATATATTTTCCCTCCAAGTAGAATTAACCAGCAATTCCTCAGACACTGATGACAGGGAACTGTGTTTATATTTTAGATAGTGACCATGATAAGCCAAACATTAATGACCTTCTCTTTCCAGGCAAAACAAACCATTGTTATAACAGAGTTTGTTTCTCCAAAGGTTTCTAACAGACAGTAATTGTAAATGTATGATTTTAATCTCATCTTGAGGAATTTGTGCTGAAGTTCACTTTGTACATCCAGCCAAACTAAAGATTTTCGTGCCCTGTGAACTGAAAACATTTGATTCTTATAAAGATGTTAACATTTTTCTTTATAAATCATAGTGTAAGCTAGCAAAGTGAGACAGCTGAAAACTTCCTAATAAGAAATACATCCATAAATTGTCAATATTATAGTTGTTTCTTCCCAAGAAAAACTTATGTATGAGTGTCTGATTTGTTTTTATTTATTTTCATGTTTTTCCTTTGCTTAGGTCTTTGTCACGCTTGAAACAGCTTTACTGGCTTTTTAAACACATTTATTTCAGAAGTTTGTAGTAATATAAGAGAATTGTTCTGCCTCTGAAAGGAGTCCATTGAGCTGAGACTGTCACCTCTAACAGCAGCCAAAATCAAATTCCCAGGCAGTAACATAAGTTATCCACAAGAATAACCCACCTATTCCCCAGCTTCCACACACGACAGGATCACTGAGCCACATATGGTGGTGGCTTTTGTATGTAGTATTACCTCCATCTCCTAAAATCCCTCTGCAAATCTTTCAGTTTCCCTCACTATTCCACATAAATTTACACCATCAGCAAACCTTGCCCTTCAGCCGGTTCCCAATTAAATATATGTTCATCTGAATGAGCATTTTTAACATCAAGTTAATCAAAATTTGTAATATCAGATACAATAAAATCGTGATAATACAAGATGAAGAAACATCCTCATTACAAGGGGGTTTGTTTGTTTGTTTTCTCAGTTCTCAGGAAAAAATTCTCCAAAAATGGAATGCAGATATGAGTCCAGTCTCTAACTTAGAAGGTTTCCACAAGTTTCAGGATTAATAGGTTGTGCAAACAGACAGCAGTAATGAAAGAAGGTCTATTAAAAATGGGCAAGAAACACTAAGCATTAATCTGCTTTCCCTTGCAGCCATTCCATCTGCTGGCACCAGGAGTATCTGCAGATCTGTCCTTTCCAAATCAGGTCCAGCCAGAGAGAGGATGATAGGAAAAAGTAGATGACATAAGACAGAAAAAAAAAAAAAAAAAAAAAAAAA